>NW_019396333.1:287109-367363 GCF_000591075.1 Eurytemora carolleeae | reverse complement strand
AGTAAGGATGGAATTAAACTCAACCTGGAGAGGGGTTGGATGCTAAACTTAACCTGGACATTAACTGCAGAAAAAGCAAGGTATGTAACATTAATAAAACTGAATAATGTTTTTAAACTTGTGAAAATCCGAGAAATAATAAACTAAATTTTTAAAAAATTAGTTTTAAGATACTATTCTCATATTCTCTGTATGCAGTCTGTGTACGGAGGAGCTCGGACTAATGTATACTGAGCCTGGAGCAAGGATGAGACTAAACTGAGCGGAGAGAGGGACGGATCTTATCAGAGCTCCGGAGCAGCACTGCTCTTTCTCCCACACTACTCAGTCATAGGATCCAACCATTTAATTATGAAACCAGATATTTAGACAAACCTGTTTATCTTCTATACATATATAAAGTAGTAATCTCTGTTTTGTTTGTATGTCCGATCATAACTCAGGAACCCCTTGACTGATTTGCCTAAAATTTTGACTGAGGAATTCGTTAGAACCAAGGGCATGATCTTAGCTTGGTTTAAATGTTAAGTGGGTTTTCATTGTTAGAGAAAGGCAAAGCTGGGTTCCCAAACTGGTCGAAATTTGTTTACATATATTTTTAGTACCTCCACAAGAAAAAGATTCATCTAGTATTATACTTTAGGTTTTCTTTTGGCAAACCCATGGAGTGAATGTTATGTCAAATAGTTTTCCGCGGCCAAAGCCACAAACTTTCATTTTTTAATCTCTATATCTTTGCAACCATATAGTGTAAAATATTAATATTAAAACTTAGACTATAGAGTCTAGAATGCATTGCTTTAAATACAAAATGACCATGATATTGATTAGAAAATGAGAATTTACGGCAAATAATCAGTTCTTAATCACAACCTATCAAGAAATATCGACGATGATATAGATTTACTTTTTCTCTTGAATAACAATTGAGCCTTTGCCACAACCTCATATTTTATAGTCCCTAAACCTTTGCAACCTGATGGTGAAAAAAGTTATTAGAAATTCATGTGGCATGTGCAATCCACAACAGTATTCTAAAAAGCGGATCAAGAATGATTGAGCTATCCATATTTTTCACTTTAAAATTGGTTATTTTGAGTGGCTTCATTGTTTAGCGACTTTCAAGTTTCATGCTTTCATTTTTAAACTGAAACACTTTTTGAGTTAATATTGATCTGATACAGATTTGAAAATTACCGTTGTAAATCGGAAATGACCTTTTATTTAAATGAAGGGTCAGTAAAAGTTACAAGATTATTCCCTTTAATATTTGATATTTCCCCCATACTACTTCCATCTGACACATATTAAATGTTCAACCATTGGCTAAAGATAAGTTTTTGAATTAGTTTTCTTCTATCCAAACTTTATAATATTAAGAGCAAGATCTGACTTAATTTTAATAAAAAAGACGTTTTTTCTTTTTCTTCACAATTTTAATCCTTTTTAAAATCTTTTAATTTTTTAAAGGAAAAAACAAAAATTTTCATTTACAAAATTTAGCGGAAAGAAAATTTTTCATTTTGTGTACTTTCGTTCTATTGTACAATTTTGAGTACTGTCGTTCTATTGTACAATTTTGTGTACTGTCGTTCTTTTGAACAATTTTGTGTACTGTCGTTCTACTGTACAATTTGCTCCAGCTCTGCTTAAAAGTCCGTCTGGTACTTTAAATAAACAGGTGTTTATCTTTNCTCCATTTTCGAATACTTCCTGTGAACTTGTTTTACTTGTTTTTTTATTCATAATCTATTATTCATTGATTGGATGCCTAAAAAGTTATATTTTTTTTCAAAATAAATCGTCCCCTCATTTGCAAGTGTCCAGTGCACTGCAAACTCAGGTTAATTTTAGAACCGGGCTGACTTTTAAGCAGCTAGAGCAATCTGTATACAGAACACATACAGACCATATAATGGGCATAACGGTACAGTACACCGGCCCAATGAATCAGCCAGTGTACAGTAAGGGGAAGATATTCTTGAGAAAGGAAAGAAGTTAGAGGAAATTAATGATAAAAAAACCATTATAAAGATAGAGGGAAAAAGAGATATTTAATTACAAACAATTGTTTGTTTTTGAAACAAACATGTTTATAAACAAACATGGTCATCTGGCAGTTTTGCTTGAACTAAAGTTGGATCCAAAAACCTGTGGAAAAGGAAGACGACATTTAAACACCCTTATACGTCTTTAATGTTCTTAATTTTAAAGCCAATAGGTTTGCCAGTAGCCTACCAAATCAATTTATTATGTGAAATTGTGAGGTACAATTGCAGTGTTTTATAGTAATTGGAGTATTTAAGATCATAACTTGAATTAAGTACCAATGTTTTCATTCCACACATTTTTCAGACTCAGTTTTTGTGTCAAGATTTGTTTTACTGCTTTATTATGAAAAACCAGTTTCCCAGTTTATGTTTTTTTGTTTTTATGCAAAACCAGTTTAATCCAATTGTTTCACTGTGTTATTATGCAAAAACCAGTTTAACCCAGTTTATGTTTTTTTTTTATTTTATCCAAAATCTAGTTTAAACCAATTAATATGATACTTGTTTCCATGCAGAACCAGTTTAATCCAATTGTCAAACTGCTTTATTATGCACATAAACCAGTTTAAACCAGATAATACTTTTTTGTTTTTAAACCAGTTTAATCCAACCAGAAAACTGACTGTACCGACATATATATAGAAGTAACAGTAGAAAATGGCGGAAATAAAAAAGCTAACTTCCCGCTTGGGAATTGAAAGTCTTGACAGAGAAATCCATTAAGATTTAGAACCACCACTATACTATTACTATAAAGAGATAATTAATATAATTTTTTTAAATTGTTTAACAAACAAGAAACAATTTTCCTGGTGCAGTTTTATTTTTTAATCACATCTAGAGTTAAGGAAAGGTGAAAAAACTACTCTGTAGTTTTCTATTTAACGGAAAAAAGAGGATTTTTAAGGCAATAAAAACAAGAGCTGGGTCATAGGAACGATTGTGCAAAACACTGCCACTATAATTTCAATTTGATGTATTCAATATTTGTTGTCGAATCAATTGAAATAAAAGCAGGGGATCTTACCCAACATTTATAAGCTCAATGGGCAGTACGTAATATCAAGATGAACCATTTTAGTGCTCACAAGTCCTGTTCACATAGATCAACTGAGATATTCATCTTCTACGTTTTGAAAATTTACTATTTTTAATTGTTTTTTCTTTTCTTTCTTGTGCATTTCTGCTGAATAAACAATGAAGTAAGTAATCAGAATTAAACACTTTTCAAAATCTTCCCCGACATTATCCCTGATTTTGTTAATAAATCTGACATATTTACTATTACGCATAAAATAAAGAATTTTAAAAAAATGTTCTGTTATTAAAGGAATTGAGTTTTGCCACAAACTCAAATTTTCTAATGCCAACACCTTTGCAACGTGAAGATATAAACCTTTGATATTTCAAACTTAGATCATTTGATTTAACCAAATCCATAGTTTGAAATATCTAAGGTCTATGACATAGCGATTAGAAAATCAGAGTTTGTGGCAAAGACTCAATTCCTTTTTAATTTATTTGTTAAAAATGTGTTACAAAAAAATAGGTTTAAATAGAGCTGAAAACTTTAGAATGAGATATCCTTAATCATGATCGCTTAATCTGATTATCCAATGTACACACTTTTGATTTTCTTATAATCCTCTTTTTGGATATTTCTACTGAATAACATATACAATGCTTTCGATCATATGACCAATTTTTTTGCTTTTCTATTTTACACTCTTATGTTAGCTTATGGGTTTTAAATAAAGAAAGCAAAGGAAGACAAATTATGTTTAGAAATTGTTGAATTGTAAACTGAATTATATTTACTATTACGCATAAAATAAAGAATTTTAAAAAAATGTTCTGTTATTAAAGGAATTGAGTTTTGCCACAAACTCAAATTTTCTAATGCCAATACCTTTGCAACGTGAAGATATAAACCTTTGATATTTCAAACTTAGATCATTTGATCTAACCAAATCCATAGTTTGAAATATCTAAGGTCTACGACATTGGGTTGTTAAGATATAGCGATTAGAAAATCAGAGTTTGTGACAAAGTCCTTTTTAATTAAAGTATTAGTTAAAAATTTGTTACAAAAAAATATAGATTTAAACAGGAGAAATAAAAAATGTATTGTCTAATTTTGTGAGAACTAAAAACATCATTATTTTAGGTAACAGAGCACCTGGCATGCCGCTGAATTCTCTTTTTAAGAAACGATTTTGATTGACGATTTTAAAAATAAATTTATATCTTTAGCACACTTGGCCCAGCAAGCTATGACTTTCGATCACATGTTTTAAATGAAAAAGCAAAAGAAGACAAATTCTGTTTAGAAATTGTTGAATTATAAATTGAAACACGATTAATTCAAATTGAAGAAACCAAGCACGCGCGTCTGTCCATGCTATTCAAGCACGCGCGTCTGTCAATGCTATTCAAAAGGGAATATTGACTTAAAAACCTTCAATGCAACTTAGCAAATGCAGGAAGAGGTATTATGGGGTCAGAAAGTCGACCAGAAAATAAAGAATCCCACGAAATTGCGTCTAAACTCCCTTCAAACAAATCCATTTTGCAAAATCATGTGAATTTTAAGCCTAGGAAACTAAACACCCTGTACAAACTCAAAATTTAACATCTCCATATCTTTGTCACCTGATGGTGTACACCTGATATTTCAAATTAGTTTTTATATTGGATAAAACAGGGATTGGAAAATAAGAAATTAATGCGAGTGTTCAGTTCCTTTCTTAAATTCGTCATCCGTGAATTCCTTAATGAATGTTTATGACTCAGGAATTTAAATTTATTTCTAAAGGATATATATCTACGTTAGGTTGAGGGGGGCACGGTGGTGTATTTTAGGGGGTCAGGGGGGGTTGACATTTCTCCTTCTAAAATGTATTTGTCTTGGACAAAATGAGAATATATTCTGAATACCTTTTCATTTACAAACATTGTATCAATTGTAGCAAGTATTGATTTATAATGATTTCAATTTATAATACTTGAATGGATCCTGTAACCCCGCAATTTAGGGACCATAGGATAGGATTAAATTTCAAATAAAGGGGGGAGGGAACAAAGATACTACAGGGTTAAATATAAAAGAAAAGTGGTAGGTTGACTAAAGAAAAGGAGGGTTAAATATTAAATAAAGGGGGAGGGTGAACCCACCCATACATCATTATATATCTACTTTCCTCTACTTTACTCAAAATTACATAGATAATATTAACAACTTTTTTAAACCCGAAAAGTTGAGATATAAAGAGAATTATTTGAAAACAAAACATAGGCTTTTTCTATATTTTTTTCTATTTTTTTTAAGCCAACACGATTCACAATGGTTCAGTTTACATTTTCTAATTGTTTAGTTGCATTTTCTAAATGTACTGTTTTATATTGTCTCAAATTTTATAATTGTATATTTTAATTGTTGAGTTATATATTCTTATTGTTCAGTTGTAAATTATAATTGTTAAGTTGTATATTGTAATTATAAATCTAAATATTTATATTTTCGGGTTAAATAAATTTTATTATCAGTTGTAGATTGTAATTGTTCCAAAGGCGTAGTCAGGGGGGGGGGAGGCTATGAGAGCAAACCCCCCCTGGACAAGTGAAATGTATGAATTTCAGGAGGTTTTCAGGCCCCAATGGGTGCTGAGCCCCCTCCCCCTGGAAAGAAAAAATATTAATATATAATAAATATTTTCAGTTGCATAATGTAATTGTTAAGTTGTATTTGTAATTGATAAGTTTCATATTGTAATTGTTCAGTTGTATAATGTAATTCTTCAATTTTATATTGTAATTGTTCAGCAGTATAATTTATGTGTTCAGTTTTATACGATTCCGACCAATCAGAACACTTCAAATATCATGTTTGATTTATCAAATTGTACTAAAAGATAATTTACAAAAGTTTTGTAAGCACTCAAGTTTATCATTATTTTCTTGAATTTACATGTCAGATTTAGTTCTCAATGTAAATAAACTAATATTGGGTTAAGTAAAAACATAAAATGATCAGATTTTCGAATTTGATCAATCCTTAAAACCTGATAATTGATTTTAAAAGCAAGTTTAAGAAAAGTAAAGGAATTGATTCTTTGTCACAAACTCAGATTTTCTAATCCCTATATCCGTCGTATAGACCATAGATATTTCAAACTGTGAATTCTGTTGGAACAAATAACCTAAGTTTGAAATATTTAAGGTTTACACCCTCAGGTTGCAAAAATATAGGGATTAGAAAATTTGAGAATGTTGCAAAGACTCAATTCCTTTATCCGGTCAATTTCTATATCCGGTCAATTCCTTTATCCGGTCAATTTCTATATCCGGTCAATTCCTTTATCCGGTCAATTTCTATATCCGGTCAATAGAAATTCCAAACATTTCTGTTCTTCACAATACCTTCAATGAGAGACCAGATGTAATTTTTAAGGTTTAAATTAACTTTATTCATTTTTATGCATATTTTTAATTAAGTAATTTAGATCATATTTCATCATTCATGAGTTAGTATGAACTGGTTTGTACTCTGGTTTAATCTGTATTCATAGATTTTTTAATATTATTATACTCATCATCATGTATTCATCTATTAATTTTCTGTTTTTTTACTCTTTTGAATTTTCTCTACATCTAATATTTTTTAATATTTTTAATATTCTTGAATATTCATCATTTATAAATTGGTTTTCAGTTTTTTTACCCTTTTCATTTTAGAATATTCATCATTTATAAATTGGTTTTCAGTTTTTTACCCAATCCATTTTAGAATATTCATCATTTATAAATTGGTTTTCAGTTTTTTACCCAATCCATTTTAGAATATTCATCATTTATAAATTGGTTTTCAGTTTTTTACCCAATCCATTTTAGAATATTCATCATTTATAAATTGGTTTTCAGTTTTTTACCCAATCCATTTTAGAATATTCATCATTTATAAATTGGTTTTCAGTTTTTTACCCAATCCATTTTAGAATATTCATCATTTATAAATTGGTTTTCAGTTTTTTACCCAATCCATTTTAGAATATTCATCATTTATAAATTGGTTTTCAGTTTTTTACCCAATCCATTTTAGAATATTCATCATTTATAAATTGGTTTNGTATATTCATCATTCATTCATTATTTTTCATTATTTAGTCCTATTCATACTTAGTATATTCAGAATTTATTCATTATTTTCTATTAATCAGTCCTATTCATTCTTAGTATATTCATTATTTATTCATTATTTTCCATCATTTAGTCCTATTCATTCTTAGTATATTCATCATTCATTCATTATTTTCTATTAATCAGTCCTATTCATTCTTAGTATATTCATCATTCATTCATTATTTTTCATTATTTAGTCCTATTCATACTTAGTATATTCAGAATTTATTCATTATTTTCTATTAATCAGTCCTATTCATTCTTAGTATATTCATTATTTATTCATTATTTTCCATCATTTAGTCCTATTCATTCTTAGTATATTCATCATTCATTCATTATTTTCTATTAATCAGTCCTATTCATTTTTAGTATATTCATCATTTATTCATTGAATACTTTCTGTAAATTATTCATTTACAATTTTAGAATATTTATCATAATCAATAAACTAAAATAATATATATATATTTATTGTTTTAGTACAAATGTCTTTATACTTGCTTAGTGAATCAAATTCTCAAATCTCTAAATACTACAAATCATCTTATGAATTCAATTGAAAGACTAGTTTCCCGGGAAGACAACGTGAGATAAATGTTATAAAAGATGACTAGATTTATATTGTACTTTTCAATTATTAATACATCAGATTTATCTAGATATATTGTACTTTTCAAATATTAATACAGCAGATTTATCTAGATATATTGTACTTTTCTATTATTAATACACCAGATTTATCTAGATATAATGTACTCTTCAATTATTAACACACCAGGTTTATCTAGATATATTGTACTTTTCAATTATTAATACAGCAGATTTATCTAGATATATTGTACTTTTCAATTATTAATACACCAGATTTTTCTAGATTTTCTACAGCTAAGCAAAGCAAAGATGAGTAGAATTAGTCCATATCAAATTAAAAACTAGGTCACTAAGTCGTACAAGTAATGTAGAATAATTCAATCTTCTTCTTCATGTCTATAGTTCAGTCACAAAATTAAATTATCTGCATTTTAATCAATCTAATTAGTCATGATATTACAATATAAAACACCTTATTGATAAAAATGTTTACCAAAAAAAACACTGAAACCTTGAAATTTAAATTACTTTTTTCTCTTTGTAATGGACTCATGTAAAAAAAATATGAATGTTGATTTTAGCCATTTTTCTTTCCTCTCTTCTTTTATTATTTTGTAAAAAATAAACTCTGAAAAACTTTTGAAAGTTTCTGTAACTTTTTAGAAATAAGTTTATAGAAATTGTTTAACTGTCCGGACACGTAGTTCAACGTCCAGACAAATAGAAGTTCCAACAATGTATTGAACAAAATAGAAAATAAATGTTTAATATTTTCGCAGTAAACCTCAAAAATTTTCAATTGAACATTCAGTTTTTAGAACATTTTGGGTTCTTTTACAGAAATGTTGTTTCGATACTTAGCGATTTTCCTAAAGACCTAATGAAATCTTTATAAGTACCGTGCGGTATTTCTCAAGATAGGATTGTAAGCCTTCCTCTTCTGACCGCTCTCCATAATAAAGGATAATAATATGGTTCCGAACGTTTATTTCTCCGAGACTTCAATCTAAATAACTTTAATAAACCCACAGAAAAAGCATCGAGTGATAAGAGCATACAAGTACAACAAATAAATCAACTCAGGCATTAAAAAACTGTGGAATGGAACCAATAAATTACATTATAAAATATCAAACCATAACCGAACATAAACAAACGATATTCATATGTATATATATAAAGAATAATTACCGCAGTGATCCTAGAATTATTACCACGGTTTAATAATTGACGAACTTGCACGAAAAACAAATATATACTACGGGAGAAACTGTCCACTTCCACCCGAGAATCCTGCGCATGCGTAGTCGGTCTGGAAACAGCTTCTAAAACTAGTTTTTCACAATACGTTCTGTACAGATCCGCAGGGAGAACTCAGGATTTCACAGGGGCACCACATAGACTTTATACACGGAGCATGGCTCGCGTAACAAATGTATAAATGGATATTTGATACTTAATCCTGACGCCTTCTCTGCCTAGAATAATCTGTGCCCAGGACTGATCTGTAGGATTTTGTGATTTTTGGGAATGCAGCTAGAAATAATGATCTGCTAAACAGAAGAAATAATTGCAATATTGCAAAATTCTAAATGTTAATTTCAAAATCTAGTTATTGATCTAAAAATTTTGAAATTTGTTCGTGTGTATTTTTTAGGTATTAATTTAAAAGAATTGAATAATTAAGGGAATTAAGTCTTCGTCACAAACTCTGATTTCCTAATCCTTATCTATGCAACCTAATGCCATGATCTGCGATATTACTGTTAGATAATAAATATCATAAAAATATCAAAGGTTTACACCATCATTAGGTTGAAAAGACAAAAGTAAGAGAAAATCTGACTTTGTGGCCAAGACTCACTTCCTTTGTATTTTATTTTATTTTATCTGTCCATTGGATAATCTTTTTGGTGTCTTGTCCTGCGTTTAATTGTCGTTTTCCACGCTTGTTCCATTCTATGTTTGCACTGTCCTACGTTTGTCTTGTCCTACGTTTGTCCTATCCTACGTTTGTCTTCTCCTACGATTGTCTTGTCTTCGTTTTCCTGTCATTCGTTTTCCTCTCCTAAGATTGTCCTATTCTACGTTTGTCTTTTTTTAAGTTTGTCTTTTCTCAAGTTTGTCTTTTCTCAAGTTTGTCTTTTCTCAAGTTTGTCTTTTCTCAAGTTTGTCTTTTCTCAAGTTTGTCTTTACTCAAGTTTATCTTTTCTTGAGTTCGTCTTTACTCAAGTTTGTCTTTTCTCAAGTTTGTTTTTTCTCAAGTTTGTCTTTTCTCAAGTTTGTCTTTTCTTAAGTTTGTTTTTTCTCAAGTTTGTCTTTTCTTAAGTTCTTCTTGTCCTACAGTTGTCTTCTACATTTGTCCAACCCTACGTTTGTCCCATATTTAGTCTGTCTTGTACCAACTTCTCGGTTGTCATATACTACGTTTGTCCTGTTCTACGGTTGTCGACTGTCCTACGCTTGTCTTGTCCCACGCTTGTCCTATCATAAATTTTTCCTATCCCAAGTTGTCCTTGTACCAATTGAGAAACATTTTGCTGGTAAAATTACATTAAATGTTTTTAAATGAATTCCATTAAACCCTGATAATATTATGAATACTTTTTGATCATCAGCAATTTTTCAATTATATTACTTTGAAATAATTAAATAATTTTAAAACTACAAGATTCATTCATGAAAATAAAAAATACGTACTAACAGGAGCTGTCTAAACAATTTTGATATTCATTATTTATCTAATTCGGAAATCTCTAAAATGTACGAATCATGTTGGTGATAAAAAAGATAAAATTTGTACATTGCTCGCTAAATTTTGCAAAAACAAAATAGTTATTTTCACATTACTGTATTACCCATGTTAGATTAGGAGATCTTTTGTAGAGAATCTAAAAATCTGCAAAATTTCTAAATTTTGCTTCGAAACTAAATTTAATTAAGCATTATTAACTTATCAATTCAGTTCAAAATTATTGGGGATTTAATTTTTTTCATAAACAGAAAATTGACACAAATTCTGGAACCTGCAGTTGGACCCATAAAACTGTGGAATAAGAAGACGATTGTGTAGTTTACACAGACCAATTTTACTAAAAGTTTAATTTCAATCTACTGGTAAATAAAATATACGTTATTAGCAACATCAAACACAGAAGAAAAATGTCGTCATCCTATCATACAGTGTTTTCACTCACGGCATGTTTGATTGCCAGAGGTACCCTTCACACCTACAGTAACAATAAGGAAAATATTGTCATTTTTATCTCTTGAAACGTGTTCAAATTCTAAAACTGTTCTATATCATCAGTGAAATATAATTACAAAATTAACTTTTATTCAAAAACCACAACTAAAGAATGATTAAATCTCATTCATTCTAGATCAGACATAGCTGTTAAGGATGATACTGTTGTGAATCGGACATCAGACTAATCTATAAAAGGAGAATACAATGGTTCACTACCTTTAAAAGGGTAGAAACCAACAGCAAACAGTATTTATGAATTGTTTTTATAAAAAACTGCTGTGATTTGTTCAGAAAAAAACTTAATGAAAAATGTTAAATTTAAAATTCTTTTTTAATCTTCTTTTTGTAAAGATTTTAAGACAAACAAACTTTAATAAGTTCAAACAAACTTAGGAATTGGTTCGTTAATTTAGAAAATAATTTCTTTTCTGAGATAAAATTGGGCATTGGATTTTAGAAGCTAGAAGGTAGAATTCGATGTCAAAGGAATTGAGTATTGCCACAAACTCGGATTTTCAAATCCCAATTTCTTTAAAACCAAATGTTGTAGACCGTAAATATTTCAAACTATGAACTCTGGTGGATCAAGCAATGTAAGTTTGAAATATGAAAGGTTTGCGTTATCTGATTGTTGAGATTTAGGTTTTATAAAATTGGGATTTGTGGCAAAACACAATTCCTTTGGCGGCCTCCATCACAAGAAAGTTTGTACATATGCTTATCTACAAAGGATAAGAATTCAGAGACGACTGAACGGAATTTATTCAGACTTTTTTTTTTCTTTTTTTGGTTTTCCGCATTTTAATACTTTTAATCCTGTAGGCTTTGTTTCAGATCAAAAGACCAAATTTTACCTTATTCATCTAATGACGTCATTAAAGTCCGTACGGTCGTCTCTGAAGTCTGGTTCTTTGGATCCAATAAACGTCAAAAAACGGCCGATCTGATTCAACTCAAAATCTATTGTGAACTCTGAAAAACTTTTAATATTTTCTTTATTTTTCCGTGGCATGGAATATATTCTGTTTTTCATTTGTTTGATATCAGAACATCACTATATAAATTTGGCTTGTCTGTCTGTTTGTTTGTCAGTCTGTTTGTATCCAATAAACGTCAAAACGGCTGAACCGATCGGGCCCAATTTTTTTGTGGGACATCTAGGGACCCCAGTGAAGGTTTATGAATGATTGAAATTTTAAATATTTGTCTCCATCAAAATTCGATCTTCATTAAATTTTTTAAAATTTTGAAAATCCACGAAATTTTTTGTGAAAATCCGCGAATTATTTTTGTTTTGTTTTACGATGTACACAAAGAGAACATGTTCACAATTAATTTAGAAGATGGGCGCGAAGCGCCCTCTAAGGCTAGTAATTAAAATAAAAAACTGAAAACTGCACAAGACATATAGTGATATGCAGAAAAATGGAATTTGACTTTGAGAATCAAATTTTAACTTTAAAAAGTTCAATGACCATGAAGCATAGCAATTGTGCAGTGTAAACAGACCCATGTGACAAAATAACTGATTTTTTATGTGTTTGGTAAAACTATTTGCTTTGTAACACTATCAAATACAGTTCAGTATTGCTATAATTTAGTCTTCCTATTCCATTGTTTTCTGGTTATCACTATCCGGGTATGAGATTTCAAAGCCATCAAATTTGCATTATTTAAAGTAAAAGATATTTTTGTTTTTTTCTTCTTCTTACCATTCATTTCCATTAACCTTTAGAAGCCAGTAGCCATTAATGAGCTTTCTACATGTTCCATGATATTTTTATTTTTCTAGAAATAATATTTGTTCTTGAACCTTTTTTTCTAACCAATGTGGTAGATGTAATATGAATAAAAAAATACTTACAGTGATAATCAAAAAACTCTGAACTATGAAGAAGACTATGTACTGTAGTGTATTTGACGATGATACAAAGCAAAGAGGTTTTTTACTAGACACTTATTAAATCTCTATTTAAGTGACAAGGGTCTGTTTACACTGCACAATTGCTGTGTCCCAAGCTCATTGGATTATTTAAAGTCATGACTTGAGTGTAACAGTCAGCTTTCTTTCTAGAAGATTTCTGGTTATCACTATAAAATTTAGTAATTGTTTAGAAAGCAGATTTAAAACTAATATGTTAAAAATAAGCTGTGGAAATTTGGGAGGTATGTAGATAGGGGATAAGGACAGGCTTTCCAGCGAAATAGGAAAATCTTTCGCAAAATTTTCGCTTTTTTCGAGAAAATTTCGCATATGGATCTTTAATAAATATGCTTCCCAGTTTTTTTAGGCCTCAAAGAGTGCAAAGCCCCCCACTGGAAAAATAAAAATGTTAGCCCCCCACCACCACGTGGACAAATTCCTGTGTATGCCCCTGAATTTGATCACATAAAAAAATCGGGCTTATGAAAAGAGTAGAAAAATATAGAAGAGTGGAAATTAAAACTTCCGTAGATTTCTAATTTTTTAGCCATTTTAGTAAAAAAAATAAGATCAAAGCGTTCACGTTTAATTTTTTAAAATAAATGTTTAAAATGACATGCACTAGTTTGACTAAGTGAATCGTACAGTACAACAAAATGGCGGTTATACTTTTTTTTAGAAAATTAAACTTACATTTTTAAAGAAGATCCCAGTAAAAACTTTCCCTCCTCTCCCGGCCCCCACCCCCATAGTACTGCACAGTGGGATATTTTCAGGAGTCGGATGGGGTGACTGGTTTTTGTCACAATCTTCCTTTTACAATGCATATGCTTAGTGTTTCATGGTACGAACTGACATTTAAATGCATTCTGAAATCTTTTCATTTACAAACATTGTTTCAATTGTAACTTGCAATGATTTTAAATGATTTCAATTTATTATTACTTTTCCCGTTCATATATTTATTCATGAATGGATCCTGTTATACCGCAATATTGCGTACTTTCATTGCGTACATAGGTTACACCAAGGTACTAATGCAAGGAAAGTTATTTCAGAGGTGTACGCATTTTTTGTAGTGCAGTGTACTGTCTTTGGGCGGAAAAGTAAACACAAGACGGATGTCACAGCCTGACATGGAATCCATTTTCACAAAAATAATCTATGAAATATTCTGGTTATAGGAAACTATTATGTGAATTTTGAAAATTATCAAAATCTAATGCTTTAAACCTCCTCGGATACTAAACGAACACTGATGCATCTATTCTTGTTTACAAATTCAATATGTACGCAGAGTATACGCGACCGCAATTAACTTTCCTTGCATTGGTACCTTGGAATCTAAATATACAGGGTTATCCACAAAAACATTAAATTTTAAATACGACCTAAAACTCTTTAAACATGACTATTCCAAGGTTGAATTATGTCATTTGCCTTAAATATAGATTTTTATGGTATTGTGCCGCCCTTCACTAAAACACACTAATTCTTTGGTTAGTCTCACAGACTATGATATATATATATATGAATACGACTGCTCATCAAGAATGGAAGGCAAGGAAAGTTTATTGCGGTTGTGTATACTCTGCGTACATAATGAAACCAGTTCTCTTTGGGCGGAATTTGTAAACAAGAATAGATGCATCAGTGTTCGTTTAGTATCCGAGGAGGTTAAAAGCATTAAATTTTGATAATTTTGATAATTCACATAATAGTTTCCTATGAGCAGAATATTTCATTGATTATTTATGTGAAAGATGGATCCCATATCAGGCTTTGACATCCGTCTTGTGTTTACATTACCGCCCAGAGACAGTACACTGCAGTACAAAAGATGTGTACACTTCTGAAATAACTTTCATTGCATTACATCCTTGCTGCTCATCAGCTCTCAAAGGCTAGGCTAAGCAGGCGTATAGTTGTACCGGCACGACATGCTACATTTCCACGAAAGGTTTTTCGGCTAACGGCCACTGCACTTGTTGTGTTAAGTTTTACAACTATTTAAAGAAACTCTCTAACTTTTAAAATAAAACATAAAATTTATAAATTTAGTCTATTTAAGGCTAGTCTAAAGGTTTTGTATTTCGAATCAAAAGGATCCTTAAATACAGGAAATACAGACGTCTCTTTGTACACAATGGAACCTGGTGTGAAAAATATCGCATTCTAGCCTTTAATAGATCCCTGTACTCTCTTATGTTTGGTTGGTGTACTTTAAATTTCACAGTAAGCACAGAAAGCTTAGGTAAGGGTAGGATGTAATGCAAGGAAAGTTATTTCAGAAGTGTACGCATCTTTTGTACTGCAGTGTACTGTCTCTGGGCGGTAATGTAAACACAAGATGGATGTCACAGCCCGACATGGGATACATCTTTCACATAAAAAATCAATGAAATATTCTGGTCATAGGAAACTATTATGTGAATTATCAAAATAATCCAATTTCATGCTTTTTAACCTCCTCGGATACTAAACGAACACTGATGCATCTATTCTTGTTTACAAATTCATCCCAAAGAGAACTGGTTTCAATGTGTACGCACTACGCAGAGTATACACGACCGCAATTCACTTTCCTTGCATTACACCCTTGAGCTAAGGTTGCCCCCTCATCTCCTCTTTTTCTCTGGAGCCCTTCCTTCATTTCCCTTAGATATTATTGATAATATCAAATAGATATGAATATGATTAAACAATTTTATATATTATATGTTCTTTGATGTAATAATATTATCTTTACTTTTATATAAAAATATATACATAATATATATAAAAAATATTTTCTATTTCTGACAAAGATTATATATAACATTTAGAAAGTACGTACAATTTCCCCAAGAAAAAAGAAAAATAAACTTATATTTAAAAAAACTCATATCCCCTGAAATGTAAACTCTTTTATCAAAATCCAAAAATGTTTGTTACACCTTTGAAACATATCAAATAATTATTACAAAAATTCGATTTCTTCTTTAATTGGTATTTTTCTCAGGATCAAATTACAGACCCGTGATAATATTGTGGTTGAATTCCCACGGTTCTGTAGACTTTCAGTGTCTGAGTATACTCAGATAAGGGGAGGAAGGCCAACCACAACAATTTCTCTTCCGAGCCACCTATGAATCCTCGTCCTTCGATTATTTTGTGTTAAAAAGTTTCCAATTCTTGAAGATAAAACTATTTACAAAAATCTGGCTTCGTTACGGCATAAAATATTGATGGATTAAAGTATAAGTATTGCAATGATTATATCATATTGGAATCTTCAAACCCAGGAGAATGATTTCAAACTTTATTTAGGTAAGACTTAAATCTCTTCTGCCTCCGTAATGACTAACCTTCGCGATAAAAAAAAAACAGCAAAAGATTCGGCATACCTCTGCCGATAATTTTTCCCATGGAACCACCCGGAAAATTTCTATGGTTTTCACTATATTTAACAAAAAAGATTGAAGTTCTATAAAACCGGAATTATTTGCGGCATTCTACACCAGAAATATCTGAAAATGCGCGTAAAAAATATGAACATTTTTAAAAGCATTAAACTTGAAATCTTTAATCCAATTAAAACTTTTTTTTGATTTACAAAAATTTGATATTTCATTTATGCCCTAACGTGGTCCGATTCTTTAAAAATGGTTTTATCTGGAAGGATTAGACACTTAACACAAATAATATTGAAAGGACGAGGACTTTGAGGTGGCTCGGACGAGAAAATGAGGAGAATGTGGCTCAGACGAGAAATTGTTGTGGTTGGCCTTCCTTCCCTCCTCAGATAACAGACGGTCTTAATTATCTTTATAACCTAATACAGTCTATATATGTTTGGTAAATAACAAATGAAGAAAAACAACTCTTATCTTATACAGGGTTACCCACAAAGGATGAGACTGTAAAGACGACATGAAACTCATTAAATTAGAAGATTCCGAGGTTAAGTTAAGTCTTTAGCCTTGGATAATATCTTTTACGGATTAATTAATGAATAGGCAAAGCAAGAAACAAGTTAACATTGCAGGAAATCATAAATAAAAGGAAACAGACAGCATATATTCTGTACAATTGTCTCTGAAGTCTCATCCTTTGTGGGTAACCCTGTATATAAAGCATAGCGGAGAAATATGATCTTGGTAAGATTGTGTGATAAAGTTAACCAGAAAAAAACTTAGAGACATGATACATTATAGAGCGTGTCCGATATATAACAATATCCTTTAAACGTCCGCTATATTTCCAAAAAATGGATTCCCTTTAAACCTTTCTCTTTGCAAAAATGATGGAGATAACCTACATGCTTTCAAATGTTGTTTTTAATACTTTCAAATCACACTTCTGATGCTTTACTACGCTGTCAAAGCATCCAAACTGTTGAAATTGAAAGACCATCTGTAAGCTAATTTTTTCAACTGTGTGGTTCCTCATAAAAGTGGCGTTTGGATTAATGAATAAGGGAAGGACAGTAAGCGAGTTTTTATCTTTTTAAACCCGATTTACAACGTTTCCCATTGAAACCTTCATCTGATTAACAATGTGAAAGATGTTTTCGTTTTATAGGTTTAAAATTGTTTTATTCTAAATACATTTTCCTGCAGTATAGAGACAATTGAAAAGCTTTTCAGGGTTGGCATCTTTTTATGGAGGGTTACTTCAAATTACGCTTACAGTCCCTTTAATTGTCGAGGAGGTCATTTTCTGTCAAGAGAAACAAATTTGAGGGAAGTTAACCCTTATCCATGGACAGCTGCACTTTCAGTTTAAATTGCACCCTGCGACCGACGGGTTTCCCTATGCTCTAGCACCCTCTTACGTGAAGCGATCCGACTGGCAAGCACATTTTTGAACAGCAGAGAGCCTGCCTATACGCACAATTTCAAAAGATGTAATGGCATGGGCAATACCGGATACAATTCTGCCGAATTATTTATTTATGCATATATCTACATATTGCAGGTATACTTGTTTATCTGCAAAAAGAGAGCAAAGGTTAGATTCAAGAAATATTAAAATCAGGAATCCCACCAAACAATTATAATTGCAGTTGGGAACCGTTCAAACTTTTTTTAATCGGTTAGTTGAAATTTCTAACCGTTTCTAAAAGGTATTTCCTGTTCTTCCTTAATACTAGGCCGTTCTTAAATGATCTTATTTTTTTTAACGGCGTTAACGAAAGATATTTAAGAAAACGTTGACGGTGCTATGTAAAAATGGCGGTCAGAATTAGAAGACGCAATTAAAAAAAATCTGAACACGTAATGGAAAACATTAAAACGTTTATTTTTTCTTTTGTAAGTTTCATGCATGCAGTTTTAGGCGGACAAATTAACGAAAGTAGCTTTTATTACACATGCTTTCATTCTTATTTATTTTCAATTGATTTTTTCATGAATGGTTATTTTCATTTGAATACGATTTTAAAATTAACGGATTTAGGCGTTGTTTCAATTTCGTGGAAGAGAAATAATGCGTAATTCTGACTTGAAACTGTAAAAGTTTATTTCGCGAAATTTTCCAGAATTATGAAAATAAGTAAAAAAAGTAATTTCACGTTGTTACGAACAAATTTTGTGAAATACGTGACCCAGGGCTTAGTTGAATAATGTTTATCTCCATTTTGTGCGGGAGTAATGTACAAATATTTGAAAGTTCCTGGTATGAATATTTCTTGGATAGGATTTGTAGTATTGTGAATATATCAATATAAAACCTATGTGCACTGCAGATAAATACATTCAAAAAGATGGTAACCAAATAGTGATGTTATAAATAAAAAGAACCACCTTTTGGGCCCAGGACATTGGTTAACCCTCAATTTTCTTAATGAAGTCATGCACCTCTGCCCAAGTGTTATTGTGAACGAAAAACTTCTAAATCTTGAAAAGACGACATTTAGCATTACATCTGTATTGTCATGGATCTAAAAACAAATCCTAAAGAATGATACTAAACTTCTAATTTTTCTAACAAATGATGGCCCAAATCCAAACCAAGCATCTTTCCCCAAAACCTTGCAAGATAATAGAAATTCAAATAAGATATTTTCTAAAAGTTATAAAATGTCGGATAACTAGGTCATTTTATTGTAATGTCTAGAACGGTTCTTGGACAGGGTGGTTCACAAAAAAAAACATACATGAAAAAAAATAATGAATGTCAAAAAAAATAATTACTTAACATATTAATCTCCCTAGAGGGGAAACTTGAATCCGTTGAAATCCATTTTAAATAGCACCCTGTAGTTTAAACAGAGTATTTCGGCCTTACATATATTTAGCAAAAAGAAGTTAAAAATCTAAAAGAATGATAATAACCTTCTCATTTTCTCAAGTATCATCATTATAAAGAGATATTATGGGAATACATTCTTTTTAAAGATAATCAAGCTAAGGTTTAAATAGTACAGATTCCACTAGTACGGATTCCTCTAGTACAGATTCTTCTGGTACAGATTCTTCTAGTACAGATTCCTCTAGTACAGATTCCTTTAGTACAGAATCCTCTAGTACAGATTCCTCTAGTACAGATTCCTCTAGTACAGATTCCTCTAGTTCAGAATCCTCTAGTACAGATTTCTCTAGTACAGATTCTTCTAGTACAGATTCTTCTAGTACAGATTCCTCTAGTACAGATCCCTCTAGTACAGATTCCTCTAGTACAGATTCCTCTGGTACAAAATCCTCTAGCACAGATTCCCCTAGTACAGATTCTTCTAGTACAGATTCCTCTTGGACAGATCCCTCTAGTACAGATTCCCCTAGTACAGAATCCTCTAGCACAGATTCCCTTAGTAAACAGATTCCTCTAGTACAGATTCCTCTGGTACAAAATCCTCTAGCACAGATTCCCCTAGTACAGATTCTTCTAGTACAGATTCCTCTTGTACAGATCCCTCTAGTACAGATTCCCCTAGTACAGAATCCTCTAGCACAGATTCCCTTAGTATACAGATTCCTCTAGTACAGATTCCTTTAGTACAGATTCCTCTAGTGTAGATTCCTCTAGTACAGATTCCTCTAATACAGATTCCTCTAGTACAGATTCCTCTAGTACAGATTCCTCTAGTAAAGATTCCTTTAGTACAGACTCCTCTAGTACAGATTCCTCTAGTAAAGATTCTTCTAGTACAGATTCCTCTATTACAGGTTCCTCTAGTACAGATTCCTCTAATGCATATTCCCCTAGTAAAGATTCCTCTAGTACTAATCCTCTAGTACAGATTCTTCTAGTACAGATTCCTCTAGTACAGATTCCTCTTGTATAGATTCCTCTAGAACAGATTCCTCTAGTACAGATTCCTCTAGTACAGATTCCTTTAGTACAGATTCCTCTAGTACTAATCCTCTAGTACAGATTCTTCTAGTACAGATTCTTCTAGTACAAGATTCCTCTAGTACAGATTCCTCTAGTACAGATTCCTTTAGTACAGATTCCTCTAGTACAGATTCCTCTTGTACAGATTCCTCTAGTACAGATTCCTCTAGTACAGATTCCTCTAGTACGGATTCCTCTATTACAGATACCTCTAGTACAGATTCCTCTAGTACAGATTCCTCTAGTACGGATTCCTCTATTACAGATACCTTTAGTACAGATTCCTCTATTACAGATACCTTTAGTACAGATTCCTCTAGTACAGATTCCTCTAGTACAGAGTCCTCTAGCACAGATTCCCTTAGTATACAGATTCCTCTAGTACAGATTCCTTTAGTACATATTCCTCTAGTACAGATTCCTCTAGTACAGATTCCTCTAATACAGATTCCTCTAGTACTAATCCTCAAGTACAGATTCCTCTAGTATAGATTCCTCTAGTACATATTCCTCTAGTACGGATTCCTCTAGTACGGATTCCTCTAGTACGGATTCCTCTAGTACGGATTCCTCTATAGTACGGATTTCTCTAGTACGGATTCCTCTAGTACAGAAAACAGAAAAAAGCGCGAATTTCTTAGTTTATAATTTGAAATAAGAAAACAATGGCGGCGTATAAGACAACATTTGTTACTAGGAAAAAGGATGCTAAGCGTCTGAAGCGCCTATAATTTAGTGGTTGAATTTTGCTTTCTCGAATTTAGAAACGCTATCGTTTCTTTTATCTCAACATCAAATTATAGAATGGAATGAGAAAATCCATGGAACCCAAGAAACTAAATAGATTTGAAGAAAAGAAAATTTCTGTCACAATTCCAATAATGATGAAAAATTCAATATTTTCACCCCCCCCCCAGCAGGAATAGGGTTAAAATATAATCTGCACGTTACTTTCTCAAGAACATGAGAATACCAAATGAAAATTGGAGATTCTATATTCTCGACTCTTATAATTTATGATTTTAAAATAGGAGTATGCAATAATTAGATTCCTTGATTGGGTCACCACTATCAGGAGTATGCAATAATTAGATTCCTTGATTGGGTCACCACTATCAAGAGTATACAATAATTTGATTCCTTGATTGGGTCACGACTATCAGGAGTATACATTAACTTGATTCCTTGATTGGGTCACCACTATCAAGAGTATACAATATTTAGATTCCTTGATTGGGTCACCACTATCAGCATACTAAAAATAAACTTGTCCACAGTTTTATGAGTCTCTCCTTGTTCACTCCGGTTCATTTTAAGTACAGGGGAGACTTTTAAGTAGCTAGAGCAAGCTGTACAATACACATACAGACTAAATTAGGCAATATGGGAGTTGGACAGTACACCAAATGAACCAGTCCCTTCTGGGTAGATTATAATGCTATCTATGTATGAATATATATACATGTATTTATATTTAAAGTCTGAAAGTTAATGGATTTAGAATTTGAACGAGGATTGTAAATTCCAACGAAATGGGATTTTAAGCCGGATAACTGTGTTCGAATGTAAAAGATGACTTCTATATGCATATTAGATTATACTGGCTATATTTTAGATCAAATAAAAATACAGAGTTGAAGGAAAAACTTTTAAATAATGTATTTAATACGAAAAGTTATTCTTATTGGTCGGTAGGAGTTTACTGTGCAGATGGCAAATCTAGGGCTTTCTCAATAGATTGGAAGATTTAAGTCTCAAAAACTTTCCAGAAGAAATTCTGCGCCAAAATATATTTCGAAGTGTATTATTGATACAAATGATAATGATAATGATAATGATAATGATAATGATAATGATAATGATAATGATAATGATAATGATAATGATAATGATAATGATAATTATAATGTAATGATAATTATAATGATAATGATAATGATAATGATAATGATAATGATAATAATGATAATGATAATGATAATGATAATGATAATGATAATGATAATGATAATGATAATGATAATGATAATGATAAGGATAAGGATAATGATAATGATAATGATAATGATAAACAAAAGAAGTGTTGGCATTTTTATGACTTTTTGAAAATTGACAGAATTGTCCGAAGATGCAATCCATGTTTTTTCTTTTTAAAACCTGATTATTTCAGGGTAAGAAAGTTTCAAACCGTGATTTGGTCCAGACCTGAGTATCAGGTTTAGGCCAAAGAAAGAAAGTTATATTTTTGAAAACACTATATGCTAAAATAAATATTGTTGAGGGATTCATGATATTTTGGGAATCAGGAAAGTGAGTTTTGTTTTGAATTTGATAACTCTTCAACTATGAATTGTTACAAAATTCGGTTTCTGTTCCAAAACGAGTCCAAATTAAAATTTGTCCAAAAATGAAAAACCAAGTTTAGTTCTGAGTATTGTAAGAGGTTTTTATTAAAAGTAAATAATGATATTTTTAGTTCTTGTCATGCTTTATAATTAGAAATAGTTTACCTAAGTCAAGTTAAATGAAATTCGCCCTGGACACCGTAAGAGTTTCTAAATCAATGATTTTACCATTTGTTCCCAAACCTGGCACTAAAGTGTAAAGTTTGGGATGTAGTAAATGCCATACTCCAATAGGTATCTGTCTTACAAGATACAACTCAATCAAGAACTACAGGTCGCTTAATAATATGTTAGTCAATATCAAACCGGATATGAGTCTATCAGTATTCTCAGGTATCTGTCTTACAAGATACAACTCAATCCCAAACACAGGTTGCTCAATAATACTTTAGTCAATATCAAACTGGAAAGGACTCTATTAAGTATATCCTAGACTATATCTGTCTTTCAAGACTCAAAGCTCAAGTCCCTCTCCTTTCGCTACATGAGACATATAATTACTCTAATATCATAATCAAAGCAGAGTTTTATTCCAACTAACTTATATTTTGAGTTCTATGTAGGGTTTCCAGGGAAAGAAATGTTTTGCGGAAAAATGCGAAAATTTTCGGTTGCATTTTGCAAACTTATTCGCATTTTTTTGCAAAAATATGAATGCAAAAATTTCACGAAAATGCAAAAAAATGTTCGAAAAATGCGAAAATTTTGTGAAAACCATGAGTTTATAGCTCCAACAAATAATTGCTTAAAAGAACTTGTGGCTGCTCGGATAGCTCAATAATTGAAGTTTTATTATGGCATATAAATAATTTCTCTTAATTACTTTAATAAATGTTTGATGAAGAGAATTTGATTTCACTAGCTATCTTTTTAAATTTCTGTCTTTATTTTTATTTATTTTTTTGCTAAATTTTTGCATTTTCTATTTCGCAAAAATTTCACATTTTTTTCGGGAAATTGATTGAAGCTTATTTTCACGAAAATTTTCGCATTTTTTGTGAGCGAACAAAATGTGAAAATGAAGCGAAATGGTCGTGAAAATTTTCTTTTGCAACAAATACAAAATTTTCCCTTTCGCTAAAAACCCTAGTTCTATGGTACAGGTTACATAAATGAACGTAATTACAAGTTTTACGTAGTTATTTATAAGCTTAGTTAGGTTTAATCCCAATACAGGTTTGTCATAGTTATCTACACGCGTAGTTAGGTTACAATGTACAACATAATATATTTAGGTGTGTTCAGGTTTATAAATATGGGGTTTGCTACGATATTTATTACAGGAACATAAGCACTGGTTTGAACTTGTGTCTTCAATTGTGGTTACTCTACTAAAGTTTTTTGCACCGAATTTAACGTTTTCAAGCTCACAAGTAACAAATGATATCTTATTTGATCCAATAAAAGTTTTAAGGGCACTGTTGTGAATCGGACATGCCGTTTTTTATTTAGGCTCAGTTCTAACGACAGAGAGTGTAAAAGAGGGGTTAAGAACCAATACCCCCCTCATGGTGTAAATATACAGTTTAGTTTTAAAGTTTGATCAAACACTCCTCATAATAAGTTTTCAGAGGATAGATATATTGAAGATACCCGCAGGGGGAAATCTATACTATATATATATATATATATATATATATATATATATATATATATATAGGGTGTCCCAATAAACATTGAAAAATTGAACAAAATTGAATGGCAACTTTAAGAACGCCTTTGATAAAAATCAGGAGTAGTACAGTTATGTCCGCCGCAATGTGAACTAGACAGAAGGAAAAGGTATGCGGCCTTTGCTACCTCGTAGCTCCGCTAGTTTTAATTTTACGCACGAGTTTGATTTAGGTTACATACTAAAAATTCAAAAAAAAATAATCTTCTCAACATTTCTTCAGTAAAAGAAGTTATGTTAGAAAACTTTTCAGATATCAATCTTTCGTACAATTTACTTTAGTTTGACGTGTCTGATGTACATTTGTAAAGGCATACACAAGGTGATTAAGCTTCTCTAGGACTCTCTCCGATGTGTTAAAACTGTTAGTCGCAAAATATATTTCAAACCTGAAACAAGGATGATTTAATTACAATGTTTCTGGAGTTACAAAATGCGAGTATTTGTTTTAATAAAAAAATAGCAAATGATCAACTTTAAGAAACACAAATGGTAAAGGATACAGTTTAAGGTTGTTGAATGAGCGGGGTATATATTTATAAACTGTTAAGTTGATACTATTGAAATAAAGTTCCGAACATTGTTTGTTGCTAGTATTATCATTGTATTTGAAAGGGTAACTTACTATTAGGTCTTAACACACTTGAAATAGAGAGGTGATTGATTGTAGACTAAAACATAATTGTCTTCTGAAAATAATTGCATGTTTAAAAAAAGAAGAAAGATTGTTTTCACTTGGAATTTTAACTTATTTCACTTTAACATGGACTTTGGTGTGTATGTCTCCGTCAGAGAAATAAATCCTTGGCAAACCTGGTAAAGACGACTTTCAAAGGCTCTGGGGAGTTTAAAATGATTTTGTTCAACATCATTGTACATTCTACACCTGTTTTGTATTCTAAAACTGAAAGATGTATAAATGTAATATGTCCGCAGAGTGGTAAGTGAACCTGTGTCCGAATATAATGAATTTGAGACGCGGCTTAAATCTGCCAATAACCGGTTTCAATCTTGAAAAATTGAATAAAATTTTATGTGGAACAAACCATATTTGAGCCGCGACTTAAATTCTTTAGATTCGGACTCTGGGCCATTAACCTCAAATAAAAGAAAATTGCTGATGTAAGAAGAAAATTTTGTTTGTTTCAATCATTTCTCCTCTTATTGTAAAGAGTTTGAGCAGAACAAAGATGTTTTGAATTTCTAATACAGTTCACCCCAGAGATTTTGAGTATTCAAAAGAATTTACAAAATGTCGTCTTGCCTATTTTTCAGTCGGTTTTAAACGATTATACGTAAATCTCATTAATTGAAAAAATAAATAAATAGCCATGAATATACAGGAACAGATTTAAAGAGCTCCAAATAATCATTTAATTGAAAAACTAAATATCTGCAGCATTCCATTATCAGAAAGTGAAGAATACGAGATTTTATAAATTCTTCCGATGTCTCTTTATATTTGAACCTAACTGTATACCGTATAAAGCTTTTCTCACACGTGTGGCGTAAAATCAAAGCTATAGGAGCTACGAAATCACAATGTTGCACCAGTGATATTGCATATTTGCCCTTCTTCTTCTGTATGGTCACTTCAGAGTGCACTGGAAGTTTCTTATTTAACACATAATGCTTTGCAATCTATACAAAAATAAACTCTAGCACACCAAACAGTCTCGGTAAAAGTTAGTCAATTCCCGTGTTTACTGGGATACTCTGTGCGATATATCTGCAGGAAATATATCGAATATATAAATACTTAGGGTAGTGTATCTTCTTATATATAAGCATCTACAAATACAAATTTTATAAAGGCCTTAGAGCTGATCAATTCACATACATGGGTCAACTTTAAAGAAAAAAACTTTAACAATGACATAAAACTTTTGACATCATGTTTTCGAATCTACGGATCACGTTCAATTGACAGAAAACCTGGTTAGGGTCTAAAATCAATGACTATATTGCAATATAACCGAATGCAATCAGCACCGATTAATTGCAATTAATACACAGATACTATCAAATCAGTTCCACTTAAAATCATTTGCAATCAAGCTCTGTATCAATATGAAATTTAGTAGCAATCAAAACTAAATCTCAGTTGCAATCAAAAGTCGCGTTTGAATGACTGATAATTTTCTTCAAAACTATGCGAATGAATTGAGGCTTCGCCGCAAACTCAAGCTTTCTAATCCCTATATCTTTGCAACCTGTTGATGTAGGCTTTTGATATTTTAAAATTAGAATATTTAATCTGGAAAAGTGCTTTAATTGTCTAAACTACATTATTCCGAATGTCACACTTTATAAAAAAGATTGATTAAAGAAATCTATTTTCAAATATATTTTATGTAATAAAATTATTTTGAATGAGGTTAGGTTGGGCCGGGTTTGGTGCAATCAAACTATTGTCGTAGATGTGTTTTGAATGTAATTGTTCAGAGTAAATTGCAATCAATGATTAAATGCTCCCAACTTACTTGTACTCCGCACCAAACCATTCCTTAGTCTTCACATCCATATTTATCTTAAACTTCAAAACTAGTCTTTAAATAAAATTACCAAGAGACACTTTTAGTACATTTAAATATATACCTTCCATACCAGGGGTCAAAACCGTAGACAGAACCAGAAAACTGTGGAATAGGAAGACGACATTTAGAATAAAGTCCAATATCAAATAGTCCAGTGTAGTGTACAAATACAAAGATCCAATTGGCTAATTTGGTAATTTTCAAGCTACTAGTATAACTATTTTCTGCGTAAAGAAATCAAATACATTCATATTGATCAATGACGCCCATAGAGAATAGAATATATATTAGAGGGGAATTTATAAAATCCTTCGGTATGAATTTTTTCAATCCCTTTCAGCCTGAAAGGGAGTTCAAAGTGTACAAATCATGTAAATGTTCACAAACTATATGCAGTAGAGTATAATGTACTCTACTGCATATAATACAGTATGTTCCCTAGACTATTCATTTCAATTTCGAATTTTTTAAAGCCGTTAAATAAACTTTATAATAAATTAGGTGAATAAAAAACATCATTTGATTTACAGTTTTAACGGAAATCATCGTTTGTAAAGTGAAAGGCATGGAGTCTATGTGAAATCATCATTGCTCAATCATGAAACCAGCCTAATTCATAATTTGATTTTCTTTTAATATTAATTTTAGATTTTCTATAAAATGATGTTCCAGGGCCCAAGCGGTTATGTAGCACGAATATGTGAAGTACACCTGCAGTATGGAAACAGTACAACAAAATGGCCGTTTTACTCTTTTTTCGAGTAAATTCCCCTCTAATATATATTCTATTCTCTATGATGACGCCAGTCTTAACCTACTCCAGTTTTCTGGTTCTACTTTGGTAAACCACATTTTTCATTACCTAGGGTTCTTCAAGGCCACATTCCATGAGGCCTAAATATCACCCAGCAAATTCACCTATTTGTAGCGAATTCAGAGAAGATTAGTAAGGTGTGCCAAATTTTGATAGATTTAGCTAACAACTTGATATTTCCCTCTAAAAATTAATTTTCTTAGATTTAGCTAACAACTTGTTATTTTCCTCTAAAAATTAATTTTGCTACATTTAGCTAACAACTTGTTATTTCCCTCTAAAAATTAATTTTGTAAGATTTCGCTAACAAGTTGTTATTTTTCCTCTAAAAATTAATTTAGTTAGATTTAGCTAACAACTTGTTATTTTTCCTTGTTAGATTTAGCTAACAACTTGGTATTTTTCCTCTAAAAATTTATTTTGTTAGATATGACTGACAGCTTGTTATTTCACTCTAAAAAATAATTTTGTTAGATTTAGCTAACAAATTGTTATTTCACTCTAAAAATCAATGTTGTTAGATTTAACTAACAACTTATTTCCCTCTAAAAAATAGATTCCAATGATATATTTATAAATAGAACAAATTGGGTAACTTCAATTATTACAAATTATAGATAGTACTTCTATTAACTAGAATTATTTATTAAATTACAATAACACACTAAATAAGTTAAAGCACTATAAAGTTAAATGATATTACAGCACTGTCAGTTCAAAGAGGAAGTTTCAAACAACATTTTTTTTACAAAATAATTGATAAATTATTCAAATTTGTATGTACGTCCAAAATGTGGCAATTCTTGGGGAAAATTGAAATAATTCTACCTTAGAAATATTTCCTATTGGTTTGCTCCGCATTTGATTCGAAGAACTTCAGTATAAAAAATTCATTAATTTCCCCCAAAGTTATCGATCTTCTGTCTTTTCATATTTTTGATTTTTTGGCTGAGTTTTGTGTAGAATATTTGAACTCAAAATTTGTAGCGACTAGGTAAACCTTATCAATAAAGGGACAGTACAGAATACAGATAAAAATTAACATTGCAAGCAGTCTCTTTAAAGACTTCAAATGAAACATGGCAAGATGGATAATGACTAGCAAACATAAAAGAATCAAATTACAAAAATTTAAAGAACAAGTCAGCTAATTAACAATTTAAAGTTTTCTAAATATAAAGTTGGTGTAATAATTAACTATAATTAATGGACAAGTCAGCTAATTAACAATTTCAGAATGAAATGGGTGTAATTATTAACAAGGTTAAGTAATTAAAAAAAAGCATAAAATTGGAAATTTAGAAGAACATAAGATTCTAGATTGGGAGGACATATTTTTCTAGATTTGAGTGAAAATGTGGCTCAATATGTATTCATTTATATAGAAAAACTAAATCAGTTGCACCCAGCAACAGTTATTCGATGAAAAAACGAACTTTCTCTTTTACAAAGGTTTTATCTAATATTATATATTTGTTAATATGAGGATTAGACATTTGAGAGATTTAATAAATATCGATTTTGAGGTTTAATTAAAGAATCAAATATGAGAACAATATCCTTAGTTAACAATAATCTAGATAAAAATGTAAACATTATGCTTTACAATTATTTTATAGTTGTCGGGATTATACCCCCACCTTCAATTGGGGGTAGGGTTTGGGATTAAAAATTGTAGGAAAGTTGACATAATTTTCAAAGTAAACAAGAATAATAAATTTAAGTCCTATTATAGATAATAGTAGATGGAGGTAAATAAGGTTGACATAATGAAATAATAAATATAATAAATAAAGTTTGGGGAAAATAAATAATAAAAAAATCCTTGAAATTTTGATTCTTCTGTTTCTTATTGCATCTATGGATCTTGATTTTAATTTTCTGATCCATCTGTTTATTTATGAATCTATGGATTTGATTCATCTGTATATTTATAAATGTATAATATCAAAATTTAATACTTGCTTCATCTGTTTATTTATGAATATATGGATCTTGTTTTTAACATTCTGAATCATCTGTTTATTTTTGAATGTATCGATCTTAAATTTTAATACTTGCTTCATGTTTATTTGGGAATCTATGGATTTTGATTTTCATACTCTGATCCCTCTACTTATTTGCAAATTTATGAATCTTAATATTAATATTTTGATTCATCTGTTCATTAAAGAATCTATGATTCTTAAATTTTAATACTTGCTCCTAGCCCCTGAAGATATTTTCTTGGTTTGTTCTCCAAAACTGTCAGATTTGTTGAGAATACCGCTCACTTTCCGCCTAAACACAAATATTATTATTTAAGATGTCTTAACAAATCTAGAAAATGAAGAATTAAAAGGACAGTATGTGTAATTTCAAATGACCCTCCATGCAAAGATGTCAATGCCCGATTCACAACGATATTATTACAAGCTATGTTTCATCAAGAATGAATGAGATATCAATGTTCATAATTTAGTAAACTGATTATTTTTAATTGTGGGTTTTCCACACAAGTGTCTGGCTCAATTTTACTAAAAAAAAATAAGACTAAAAGGTTCAAAAACTTTTCAAACTAGAAAAATAAGAATATCTTCCACATAATTGATCAGATAAAGGTTTCAAGATTTAACGTTGTAAATCGGGCATTTTCATCTCTGCATGGAGGGTTACTTGAAATTACGTTGGTTTATGGTCCCTTATAAAACTGTATAATTCAGTTAATTAAGAAAAGTAAAAAATTCTAATAGCATTATTATCATTAGAGAAAATTCACTTTAGCTACTAGCTAAACCACAACGTCCTAGCTTTCGCTTGATAAATGCATTAAGCCATAGTTGACACATTTTCTATTTGTCGAGGTTATTAAAGGTCATTAGATGTCATTAGTGTCCAATTTTATCTTATTTTAGGACATTCGAACACAAATTAGTTTGTTTTTAATCTTTGTGACAGAAACAATCTCAAGAACTGACGAGGGTCAACCCAGACCGAAATATATTTTCAATAAATGTGGAACTAACATCTACTTTTGTTACTCTACAGAGGTTTGGTCCATCACCATCACCGAATTTTAAAACAAATTAGGCGTGCAGCATCTATCCCCTTTCACAAAAATGGAAATTTATTTTTTGAGAAATAGCTAAATTATTTAGAAATTAAGGGATTTTTGGCCGATTCAAGTTTTCATCAGAAGAATTAATTCAAACGATGCAGTTACTTTTTGCAAAATTATGTTAAAATAATTAAAAGAGCATTAAAAATTTGCTTTTGAACGAGAACTTCAACACTTGTCACGACTCGTTTAAACCACAAGCATTTAATTTTAAAGTTTACATCTCGTTTTAAGTAATCAAAATCTAGTTCTAATTTTCCACGCTTGTCAACTCTAGCTATACACAACAAAATTGTAATTGAAACACATATTATAATTTTTAATCAATGGCAACCCATTGTTCTAGCTCATAATTAAACTTAATTAATCTCTTGAATATCCTCCATAGCTTTCATTAGCTCTCGATAACATTCACTCTGCTATATATTCCTAGGAATGCATAGCAGAGACAAAGCAAACCATCGGGGGGCTCCCCCTTCATTCATATTTACCATAATGATGATCCTTCATGAATGAATGGGTGACAAAAATGGTTGCATGGCTCAAACTTGGTCGTGTTGCTGGGATTTCGTCACCAAATATTGGNAAGGTTTTGCAGAGAGTCAAATCAAGACGACATTCAAGTCGTCCTGCATACTGTCATGTTTCGTGGGACACCCTGTATATTGATTTTCAACAGTTTATAATACAATTATGATTGCATTTATTTATTAAATTTTTGTCATTTTGAAGTTGAGAATATTTAATAATAATTCGAAGTTAAATAAGAGAGAAATTAGATTCCAAAAATTATTTTAATAAATATTTCTAAAATTATGATAAAAATCCAGACATAAAAACCATAATGATAAAAAATCAGTGAAATTAGCATTCTTGAATTTTTCAGCAAATTCTGTGAAATTATCATAAAAATGTGTGAAACTATTGTAAAATCTATTATATTAACATAAAATGTGTATGTTGATTAACATATAAATCACCAAAAAAATTTGTCCAGAGGCCGAATTTAAAGAATTTGAGCCGCGGTTTAAATTTAAATCGCGGCTTAAATTTAAACCGCGGCTCAAATTACGGTGGTTCCACTGAAATTTGTATTAAATTTTTCAAGATTTAAGCTGGCGCTCAATTTAAACCGGTTTTTGGGGAATTTGAGACACGGCTTAAATTCATTAAATTCGGACACAGGAATGTTATAAAAATGTTAACTTTAAATCACAAAAAACCCATAAAATTGATAAAAATCTGTAGAACATCATAAATCATAGATATATCATACAAGTTTGTACTTACTGGAGAGTTTTTGTTACCACAATAATTTATTTCTATCATATATATTGTGACAATAATACAGCCTGAACTAAACAATATTAACTAGACAAATAGATGTACAGATCTACGTATTCTTCACGATAAAAGAAAAAAGAGAGAAAATATTGTATTTTAAACTGGCAAGATCCCAACTTTTTTTTAACGTTTCAACTTAAAATTCCCAAAACATTAAAATATACTGGGGGTGATTTTTCAAGAAAATATTTACCCCTGAAGGTTTGCGAGAAAGATAAAAATAATAAATAAAGATAAATATCTATTCTAGTATTCCTGGTAGGTTCTCTACATTTATTTATTTAGTTACTGCATGGCTCAAACTTGGTCGTGTTGCTGGGATTTCGTCACCAAATATTGGAATTTAACCTTTAACTATAGATACATTGCAAAAGTCGGAAATGAATTCATATCCGGGCTGAAAACCCATTTCTCATTCAGGAATTGAAACTCTAGGCTGAGAAATGGAGCCTAAAGCTTCCCCGACATTCATGATTTGTTTTCATTTGATCAGTTTAATTGAATTACTCTCAGGTTGGGCTAATCATGTTTTCTAATAAAACAATCTCTGTTATTAGTGGAAATACACAGCTTAGATTGGAATTTAAAAATAACTCCATTTCACAACTTTTACGAAAGATTTTTATCCCCATACCTAATTTAAGATCTCCGATTAAAAAAAATATTTTTTTTAGCGGTAGAGACCAGCTAGACATGGTAATTGAGCTGAAAGTGCAGTATAGTAGAGAAAAACTTTAGGAGACATTTTATTGTAAACAATCAAATATGAATCCTGAAGTTTTTCAGTACAATACTGCACTTTCAGTTCAAGTACTATGTCTTGTCGGTCTCTCTCGTTAATGGATCTTAGATTTTTTTTGTAATCAAGAGTTAGTAGATAGTAGGGGAGTTTCAATAGAAGGGATGGTATAATTAGATGGCAGGGGTTTAAATAGAAGGAATAGTAATACGGAGTCAAAAAATAATGAAAAAGCCAGGGAGAGGGAAGGGGAAAAGAGGGAAGGTGAAGAGAAGAGAAGGGAATCCCTTCCTCCCTTCACATCCCTTCATCACTCCCCCTCCTCTTCCTCCTCCTCCTACCTGGTATTAGTCTCCTCCCCCTCCTCCTCCTCTGATACAACGATGACGGCGTTGAAGACGATCAAGGAGAGAATCTTATCCAAAGGATCCATAAACCCGCGCTGAAATATCAAATAATTACAGGGGTGTATATTTATCAGAATTTAAAAATGATTTTTGAATATTTGGAAAAAAATGAAATATTGGGCATCAAAAGGCAAGTTTTTTTTTGCATGCTTTACCCAAAAGAATATTTTCCCCCTGGCAAATTATGTTACATAAGTTTCAAAAATAATAATAATCTTTTTTCCAAAATTTCTGTGTTGAATGTGATAAAAAATATTGAAGCTCCAACTGGACAAATACCTGAATACGACTTTGTTTGTAATGTGATTATGGATAAAGAAATTCTAATATTTAATGTTTTACTTTTGAATACTGTTCTTAGATTTTAAGAAAAGGAAAATGAAAATGGAATCCCAGCTGGAAAAAATAGATATTTCTGTTCGGCTTAGATTTTCTTAAAAAAAACATTCTCCCACCATATGTATATTAGGTATTATCTTTTTAAGGAGAATAAACAAATAAAAGAATAGATGTTAGTTACAAAAAGAATTTAAAAAAATTCCTTTTTCCCGGGAAGGGTGAGTTAGATTCGAAATAATGAAAAATCATTCATTTCCACTGTAAAGTGTATATTCTTTAAGTTCTTGTTTATAATATTGTGTTTACATGAACTAAGTAAATTATATATTCTTAAAGTTCTTGTATATAATATTGTATTTACATGAACTAAGTAAATTATATATTCTAAAAGTTCTTGTATATAATATTGTAATATATTATATAGTAAGCTAATGAACCTTATTATCGTTAATTATGACTAGAATATGAGGTTTCAAAAGAATTATTTCTAAAATATCAACATTTTTGTTTCTTGTAGAGTAGAAAGAAAAATTTCTAAGAGCCCTAAGATCTATTCATAATTTATTATGCGCAGATTTTTTTTGGTTTCACCCCTAGCGGTCGTTGTTCACCCACCTAAACAAAACCGGTATTAAAAAAAATTAAGTTTTAAAAACTTTATTTACCCGATAAAGTAACATATTTTTAAATTAATTTTTCAAGGGTTTTTCAAAAATGTAATTTCGAGATCTGTAGCTTAAATGACAAAAGTTTATGGTCTATCTTAACCTTTCCCTGCTGGGGTACTTGAAAACCAGGATACACTGGGGGAGACCCCCCTTAAATCCTACGTTTGATGTCCAAATATTACAAATGATACATAATTGGAAAACTCTTATTCTATACTTTCAGAATCTGCAAAAAAATGCAAATTTGCAAAAAACATTCTGCAGTAAAAATGTTTGTGTCAGAAAATGATAAAATATGATAGTTGTATGCAAATAATTCCCCCGTTTTAACTTCATAGTTGTGAACAAATTTTGCAAAAAAAAAAAATATGTTATGCATATGATAGGGTAGAGGACAGTCAAACGACGGGTCGGTGTTAAAAAAAAATAGAAATGGTTAATATTTTTTTATTAATTAACCTACATGACTAACATTTATATATTTGAAAAGCCATTAAGAATGGATGTATATTAATATGTGTCCCATGTTAATATTTGTCAAAGTAAAAATATTTATTTTTGAACATTTTTCCAACATACTTTTTGAACTTTTTAAAATCCTCCTTTGCACCCTAACCATTAAAGATAGAGGTCTACATTTTTTTACTAGGGACAGGGACATTGTATCACACTCCCCTATTTCAACTCTAAGGGAAATATCAAAGGGGAGACAAAAAAGCCCAACCGGGATCATGGTTACAAGTAAAAATATTTCTATGAGAAATTGTTCCAAATCCTGCAGTGCACCCCCCTTTCCTAAACATTGTTCCCTCTTTAAATTATCTGTTCCCACTGGAACACTGCTCCCCCAAATATCCAACCCTGTGAACTTTACTCAATTAACTTTGGGTCAAATAACTCAGATATGGATTTTAAATATAACCCCGATAATTAAATTAAAGTCTAATGAAAGAATTTGGGAAATTCTCATAAAATGGACAAACTGCCAATTGATCAAAAAATAATATAAATGTAAGTTTAATATATTAGACCTCTAGGGGAGGGGCTAAGGGCATGTCTAGGGAATACACAGGGTTGTCGGCCCCCCCCACTACGCCCCTGGGCTTGTTTAGGAGGGACTAGGGAGGTGCAGAGGGTTCTCAGCCCCCGCCCCACTACTCCACTGTTGATATCAAAGAAAATTGCCTTACCCTATTCTTGAAACCTGGTTTCCGATACTGGGTTTCGTAACCATACCGTCTTAAGTTTTGGACTCAGGACTAAAATGCTCTGTACTGAGTACTGTGTACTGTGTACTATATTTATATTTAGAATACCTTTATATTAATCTCATGGGAGTTTACTGTCCCCATTCATCATTTATATATAATATATAATATACTTATACTGCAGTGTACATCCTTTATTTTTACATTTCTAGACCTTCTTCTGCTCATTAACAATCTATATATATATATATATAAATATATATAAATATATATATATATATAAATATATATAGGTCTAGATATATATATAATATAAATATACTGCAGTGTACGTATATCTTTTATTTTTTCATTTCTAGACCTTCTTCTGCTCATTAACAATCTAATATATATATATATATATACATAATTTATATATATTTAAGTTTCAGAACATAGAATGACAGGTTTTTGAATTTTTATGTCTCTATTTTGGGTCCAGGAAAATAACTATTAATTATTGAGGGGGTCTTCAGAATAAAAACAATTTATTAAAAAAATGAAAACAAATCTTTCTTTACTTTCTTGACATGTATTGTATGTACATTGTACGTATAAATAAGTGTACCAAATACGTTGTCAACAAATAAAATAAAATGGATAACAAATGTACAATCTGCATTGAATACATGAACCATTATATTACCAGAGATGGGAACTTTTGAATGGGATATCCTTAATCCCGATCTGTTAATTAATCTGGAGATTAAATTCATGAGGAGAACAAGCAATATTTAATCTGGAGATTAAGAAAAAGAGGAGATCAAGCATTAATCTCGATATCCACCATTCTAAAGTTTTCAGCTCTAGTGGCGTAATATTGTAATTTTTTAATCCATATTTTCTTATATTATTATTAGGAAAAAGAAATTTTAAGACTTCGCAGATTTTTCTATTTTCATTGGTGGATTTTTTACCTGAAGCCATTTTGGAATAGTCGTCTTTGCATGAGAGAATCCAAGCCTTTGAAGTATATAATCTACTCCGTAGGGTTCAATCTTGCGACCTTAATCATAACATTGGCAACAAAACTTAACAATAATTATTTTCAAGATTAATTATTCCACAAAAATAAACACGAAATGGTGGAAAAAAACACAAGAAATTTCTAAAATCTGATAAAAATTTAACATACAGGGTTACCCACAAAGGATGAGACATCAGAGACGATTGTACGGAAATTGTTAAGTCCGTTTTCTTGTTTTCAGGGTTCCCGTAGGCCAAAGTGTCCTTATTTCTGTGCTTAATCATTTAATAAACCATTAGAATATTAAATTTTATCCAGAAACCAAAAATCAAGCTTCAAATCGTCCTATTTTAAGAGATTGGGTTGTTTTCGCAGTCTCATCCTGTGTTGATATTTAATTTTTCTTAAGGAAATTAATAAAAGAATTTGCTGAAAAAAACCCAGCGAATACTGAATATGAAAACAGAGTTTGGGATTGGCGCTAATATTTTCGTAAACGTTATATCCACAGTCGAAACTTGTAATTTGAAGGGATTGAATGACCCATAACAAATTGGACTCCTAGTTTTGTGATTTACCAGTGATCAAAGACACAAACTTTTGTGGCTTTTGACTGTTCGATCATTAGAGACATCTCAGAGGAATTAACTTAATCCGATACAGATACAGATTAGTTCTGCCCGTAGTGCTACACAATAAAAAAGTTACGACCTCTGAGGCAAAATTTAAAGAAGTTGAGTCGCGTCTGTAATATGAGACGCGGATCAAACATTGTTAGTTCCGTTAAAAATTATATTCTGTGTTTCCAGATTTGAGCCGGTGCTCAATTGGAACCGGTTATTGGCGGTTCAGCGACGCGGTTTAGATTCTTTAAATGTGACCTCTAGGTTGCTAAATAATTATCAAATGACGTTGACCTGCCCATGACTGTAGCCGGACTGTAGGTTCAAGTCTCCAGGTTTGGCATTCAAACTCACGCCAGTCAGTCTAATAATTTTATATTTTTGTCAATATTATTATTCAGAAAAATAATGTAAAAAGTACTAATAACTAGCTGGAGTACCCGGTGTTGCCCAGGTTAGAAAAAATGGGTTCAATCAAAAATGTCAGCGAGTTAATAAGAACAAAAATAATGATAACGATAATAATAATAAAATTATAATAATGCCAATGCCAATGCCATGGCCAATGCCAATGATAGTGATAGTGATAATGATGATAATGTTGATAATGATGATGATGATGATGATGATGATGATGATGATGATGATGATAATGATAATAATGATGATAGTGATGATAGTGATGATAGTGATGATAGTGATGATAGTGATGATAGTGATGATAGTGATGATAGTGATGATAGTGATGATAGTGATGATAGTTATGATAGTTATGATAGTTATGATAATGATGATAATGATGATAATGATGATAATGATGGTAATGATGGTAATGATGGTAATGATGGTAATGATGGTAATGATGGTGATAGTGATAGTGATAATGATAATAATAATGGACCTGGGATGAAGCTGAGGCAGGTTTATCCCTGTCTTCTGACCTCTCCGCCCCTTCCTGTTTATCTGATCTATCCGCCCCCTCCGCCCTAGACCTCCTAGATTCCTCCGCCGTTGCGTCCGGGGACAAAGTGTCTAAAATATAGAAATGAACTGAACACTCTGTTTAGTAAATTCCAACAGGAATGCAAAAATATGTAGCCAAGTATTTACTTCACCTCTATAAAGTTGTATGAAGAATTTTGTCTGCATATGCAAATTAATTTAACATAAAACATTTTAGAACTCCTTGAGTTCACAACCACATTTTAACAAATCCCCAATCTCTCCAGTCTACAACAACCCCCCCCCACCTCGGCCCGAGCAAGGAAATAAAAATTAAATTTGTGTCAATCGCTGACCCAAAGAGAGTTTCAATTTTACCATTACCTATATATTATTTTCTCGAAAAATTATCCTCCCCTAAAAAATCATTTTTTCCCAAACAATTTATAAAAATTATATATTCTTTTAGAACATTTTTTTTTAATAATTGGGAAAAATAATAATTTTTATGATAAACTAAAGAAATTTGGGTAATAAGTATAAAAAAGAATGAAAAACTTGCCTTTATGTCCAATTTTTCATTCCCCCCCCCCCATTTTATATTCCAACACTATCTTAATGATAAAGAGAAACAAGAAAAGCAATTAGTATTTCTAAAGAACAGTAATTACTAGACGAACACAATTTAAGTCTTTAATGAAATACCAAAAATGTCTGACAATTATACAAACACTAGGTTGGGAACCAAGCTTTGCCTGGATTTTTTTCTATACAAGTCAACCAACTCAACCAAAACCTTTCAGACAAGCTATAAAGACATTGCCGTGGCTACCAAGTTCTTTAATTAAATCGGTCAGAGGGTTCATGAGTTATAAATGGAGCAAACAGAGATTACTTTTAAATCTATATATACTTTGCTTGTAACTTGTCTCCCAGCTGTTTGTTTGTTTGTAACCGAAAAAACGTCAAAACGACTAAACCAATCGGGCCTAAATTTTGTGTGATGTCTCACAGGGAAGGTTTATGAACCATCAACATTGGAAAGAAATTCCTGGAAAATAGTAATCAGGTTTTTATGTTTGTGTTTATGCATTATACAATCCGAAGTTTGTACTACCACAGAATTTCTTCTGGCTGTTTGTTTAGGCTTAGGACTATCAACCCTAGTGCATCAAGGACATCAGCTCCTTAATCCTTCTGCAGACCTGAATCTCTCGGACAAGAAAGGAAACCCTTGCTCTCACATTTTTAACCTTTTGTTCTCAGGAGTTTTTCGTTTTTTAAAAACTTATAAAAATTTTCAGTTCAATACACCTATAAGATGGCCATCCTAAAGATTGATAAGAAGAAATTTACGATAATCGACAGTTCGTAATTTTCAAACTGTGAAAAAAATGCATGGGTCCGGTGCTCCTTGAACACCGAACCCACGGACTATCAATCCTAGTGCATTAAGGACATCAGCTCCTTGACGCTAAATTTCTTTCTTCTTTGCTACCTTTTGGAAAACTATTATCTTTAAATAAGTCTATTAATTGCGCGGGAAATCCTTTTTTTTTCAGAAGCCTTTCAACAATTCGGTTTTGATTTGCTAACTCTTCAATTGATGTCGTATGTGTCTTATTGGTTCTGAAGTACCCTAATCCTGTCATCTTCTTATATTTCATACTACATTTGATTTATACGGAATAATATCATATTTCGAATTGGGTTTCTTAGAATGCGCCAATTTGTAAAGAAAAATCCGCCATATTTAAAAATGATGATTTTAAAGAGCCGAATTTCCTAGAAACAGTTAAAAGCTAAAAGTTTTTACAGGAAAGGGAGCGCACAGCACACTTAAAGCCAAGTATAAATAGATTTGGTTTGTCAAGGTGTCTGTCTGTCGGTTTTTTAGCGACGTCAAAACCACTAAACAGCAATCACAGTGAAGGGGAATAAGCACATTTCCCCTCAAATGACACAAATTTTCAAGGAGGTAGCCACACCCATATTTTTGAAGCTATTTTTTTGAGATTTTGCATGAAGGTCAGATTAGTGATTAACTCTAGGAATGAATTTTCAAAATGTAAAAAAAAAAAATACAACAACATTTCCCCCGCTTTTTTTTTGGAAAAAATATAGGTTTTCCTGGTTTTAGGTACAAATTGGGTCTGTATTATGTTGGGTAACCTTCCTGATTTTTTTGATGAATTAGTTTTTTGTTGATTTTCTTTCTTTCTTTTGTTGCCCACCATTTTTTCCTTAGAAATTGAATTTGTGGGCCTATCTTCATTTTTGAAGTTTTTCTGTTCAAACTTTGGATTCAGATCATAATTGTGATAAATTTTCTGGACTGAAAAAAAATTAATAAAAATACGCAGAAAAATTAAGGATTTTTTTTTCATTGATTTCTTTGTTTAAAAACCTTCGACCATTGAAAATCAATAATGCAAGACAAACAATTTTTAGCTGTCAAAATTGTGCCAAATGAAAAAAAATCTGAAAAAAGGGGGTACCAGCTTTTTTTTTGAGATAATCGTTTTAGATCTTGATTTAGGTCTAAAATATGTTATTGCAAACCATAAAAATCTGAAACTTCAATTTTTGGCGGATTTCGGTATTTTTTAAATCTCAACTGTTTTGCCGTTGTTACATGAGGGGTGTCTAATGTCACTAAATCATGGTCGAAGATTTCATTTTTTTTCCCTTTATAAAGGGGCTGAATGAATACTTTATAAATTTATTGTAATATTGTCATAATCTAATTCTAGTGTTTTCCTTTATATAATCCCCTGTCAGCCCATAATAAAGCATATGTTTAGAATTTTAGGAACCAAAACTAAAACTCTGATAGAAGGAAGTGAAATAATGTAAAGAGAAGTAAATAAATTTCAGATTTCTTATCATCTACTCGTCTACTCGTGCATTATTTCATCAAATATTATATTTTTTTCGTTCTTCATAATACATGACGAAGTTAAATTAAAGTTTCTAAAAAATTCAAATTTTTAACTTTCAACTATGTCTGAAGTCAGTATTCAAAGAAACTCATTAAAGTTAAAAGAAAAATTCCTTCCCTCCCTTCCCTCCCTTCCTCCATCCAAAATCATCATCGCCCAGCTAGTAAACACTAACACCCGTTGGGGGTATATTTAGCAATATTTTCCCCCCCCCACCCTATAAAACAGTACAAAAAAAGAACTAATTGCTAGCAAGCCAAACTCTACGTTTTGTCCGAATATATAATTTTGCAATCTAATGCCGTTAAATATTTCTTCGATAATTCAGACGTTGGTTTCTTGATCTCAGTGTTTTTAGTTTACTAAGCTTTAAGGGCGCTTCGCGCCCATTTACTACTTCAAATTTGAATGTTACTTTATCGATGAGCATTTTCTCTCCGTAAAATATTAAACAATATGGATAGAAAGTTCGTGAATTTCATGATATTTTTCGCGGATTTTTTAAGTTGCACGAAAATCGAACTTTTGGGAGACACATTTTTTAAAATTTCTGAGCATCCATAAACCTCTCCTGAGGTCATGTGAGTTGCTTTAAAATGTTGGGTCCGATCGGTTCGGTCGTTTTTACGTTTATGGAAACAAACAAGAAAACAAACAAACTCCCAGACAAGCCAAGTATATATAAAGATTATGAAACCAATTTGCAAACATATAATGAAACAAAAATTAGAGTAAAAGCAGNGGAGATGAAACAATTTCTAAAAGTTCATTTCTAAATTTAAATAATTGAATTACTAACAAACTTCAAGACAACACATTTTCTCTTTAACAAGTTTAAGTAAACACTAAAACTTTTTTTTAATGTTGCTCGAAATTTTTTCTTCATCCTTAAACAGACTTTATAACAGTTTGGTCAGGTCCACTCCTTAAAAGTTCTTTTTCCCAATATTTAGTATTTAAAAATTAATCCGTATAACCTAAACCATAGTAGTAATAGTAAACTTAAACTTAATAAAAATGTTATACATGTAAAACCTATTATGTAACAAAAAGAATTGTATATATCATGAAATATAAATATAAATATTTTGTTTAAAAAAATAATATTTTGAATTTTGAATTTTTTTTTTACAAACATTGTCAATTATTTATCATCAAGGAAATAATATTTTTTATTATTAAGTAAAATATTTTAGCGCCTTGAGACCAACATAACCGACCTCTAAACTCCATCAAACAACAATTAATCTATTACTACGCTCCAGATGTTTTGTAGACAAAATTGGTTTTGGCAACCCTTGGTAAAATAAATTCCCTTTACTTCACTGCACTGCTGTAAACAAGTATAATAAAACTCAAAAAACAATAAATATGAGAAAAATATTGATTTTAAGAGTAGAGTATCAATGCCCATTGCCCCCCCCCTTCGTAATTTAATCTAAAGCATTTTTTTAAAAAACGTATTTATAATTTCTATCCATTTTGAAAAAGAACCAGAGAGTCGCTAGAAACCCATTTATTAATAAAATCTAACCTACAAGTATTAAAAGAATATAAAAGTATTTAAAAACATTGATATCTAATTCCTACTTGGTCATACAAAGCTTTCAAGAGTACCGTTGTGAATCAGTCATTGTCATCTTTGCATGGAGGGTCACTTAAAATTACGCGTACAGTCCCTTTAAGTATTGACCTGAAGTATGCGCAGAATGTGCTTGGATGCCTTGTCCTCCAGCTTGGTGAGATATCACTCTATCCTTCTCCTAAATAGATAGATAAATAGATAGTTAGATAGTTCGATATATAGATAGATAGATACAATTAAAGATATATAGATAGATAGATAGATAGATAGATAGTTAGATAGTTAGACATATAGATTGCTGCATAAATAAATTACGAAACTAAATTATGGTTCATTGCCAAACAATTTGTAGTATTCTGAAATAGTTAGAAAGGCAGAAAAAATAATGTCTAGAATGCCAAGTTTGGAAGTTTTTTGACTAAGAGAAAATGGAGGAAAAAATATTTATTTAAATTTTTGACAGTTTTTCAATATAACCTAACATTAATACAAGATCTAATATAGATTTTGTCATTCTTCAAACTTGAAATGTGTTCAAGAAAATACTTGTTAAGAGATTGTTCCAATATTCCAATTTTCGAATATTTGGGGATTAAAAAATCTTTATTTTCCACAAAAAAATAAAGTTTAGTTTTTAATGTTTGTGAAAAATGCTTTAGATGACTTAATCTTGTTCGTTAACATTTTTGAGTGTTCAAACGTCAAAATGAAATTTTTTGACTTACAAGTTTGATCTAAGATAATATGTATAATAAAGCTAGTATTATCAATACTCTGGTTTGTTTTCCTAAGAGTTTTCCTAAGAGTTTTTATGGCCTCTAGACTGTAATTTCAGAAGGTTTCATTATTTAAAACTATATTATGTAAAAGTTTGCTTTTCTAAAAGGGAAAATATAAGGAAAAAAGGAAGTATAAAAATATCGTTATCGTATAAAATTGGATAAATATATAATCTAAAAATATAGATATCTAACCTTGACATAAGATGATATAAGATCATGAAGGAAGAAGAATGCCTCGGCGTCCACTGTAACAAATATATGATCCTCGAATTCTGTTACGAAGGTGCAGGTTACAGTAGGTCGGGGGTCATCAGCTGTAGGAGGCCGTTCACCCTACATATATAGAAGCGTTTATTTTACAAGGACTAGACTTAATTTCAAGTGCAGAGCATGCACTCTAAATTACGAAATAAAAAATCAATTTTATTTAACAAAAAACCGAATTGCAATAGTCACTTTAAAAAAAAAAGAAATCACGATTTATTAACAGATAAACATAGATATCTCATTCATTCCTGATCAGAACAAGCTTTAAACGGTATCGTTAAAAATATCACATATTACTTTCTAATTGGAGGTTCAAATTTAGAAAACAAATAGAGTCCCTTTCAGAAAACTATCTTAGCTTCTTACTTTTACCAAAAATATAAACAGGTAATAGAACTAGGGAATCAAAGAAGATTAAATACATGGAAAATGCGTTTAAAAAAAGTTTTGTTACGTGCGGCGTGCACAGTAAGCATATTTCTAATTTTTTTTTGAATAGTTGGCTTACAGAGTCTTTGGTTGTTATTTCAAGTGATCCTCCATTTTAAGATTGGCATGTCTGAACCAAAACGATGCCCTATACAGTATACACATCTGTCTGAGTTACGACGACAAAGAATCGCCCTTTTTCTATCTAAATAGTGTAAAGTTTAAAGGGTACCACTGTGAATCAGACATATCCCTCTGTAAATTGAGGTTCACTTGAGATATACAGTCACTTTACAGTACTATTGGACACCAGTAAATTTAAACAAATAATAACGTTAAAATTTTCCATTTTTTAATTGTTTATTTTCAAGTTGTTAAAAAGTATTTTTTGGTGGGGAAGGGAGATTCTGGCTCGTCATTGAGGTTCCTCGAAAACTTGGGTCAGTTTGTTCCGCCGTTTTAACGATGCAAAGATACAACCAACCAAGGTTAAAAAAAGTAAAGCTTTGAAAAAAAGTCCTATATCATTTACTCAATACAAATATGAATATCATCTTTTAAAAGTAAAATAATAATTTGTAAAATATACAAAACTGAAAAAATGAATTTTAGTTTAAGAAAAGAATTTCTAGGAATGAAGAATGCATAATAAAAGAGAACAAAGGCAAAGCATCCATGCTTATCTGGCTGAATTTGAAACCATTTCTTTTATTTATTTATTCAAAACATTTTGCTTCCTTCAAAGCTTTTCTTTTGGGAAAACTTAATAAAGGGACTGGTCACTATAAGAAAATACACATAACTAATCATAATAGTTGGAATTACCTGAATATGCATTGACTTGAGAATCATACTTAGACAAGGCAGGGCAAATATTACTTCTATTGTCTGATTATACTGGCCTAAAATTGGAAATTATGTCAATAAAATGACGCAAATCCAATACAATCTAATGCTATCCAACAATCCAAAAATGCCTTCTGTGTGTTGGGAACCCCCTGGGTTTAAGTTACTTCCAATTGGATTATTTCTGTACTTTTGATAAAAATGTTTAACAAATAAATAGAAAAACATTAATTACCTTTGTCCCTATGGATTGGTTTGTGCTCTGTGGCTAGAACTGGGAACCGGTCCACTTGATCTAGATCGCTGTTCTTAAAAGCATAGGAGAACCATTCAGACAAGCTCTTAAACTGTGGTGAGTACATATAGTTCCGTGATATCTTGCACACTGTTGCCATTGAAACATGTTGGGCTAGGGCCAGAGATTCTCCCATGCCAAGTGAGAACACCATCTTTTGCTCTACACTTGTTGCTTTTGAGCCATCCATGTTAATTCCTTGAGCTTCGCTGTTAAAAGAAATAAATGGTTCTTTCATGGAAAACAGAGCCCAAGACTTTGCTTTGAAGTTTATTCCATGGAAGCAAGCAAGTGATATGTGCTTGCCAGAGAGTTCTAGTCTACCTCCTACAATAGATCCTGCTGGAGGTAGTCTTACAGCTAAATTCTTCACTTTGAGACCAGAAACTCTTTCTAAAACATGTTGCCAATGTCTGTGATGTGAAACACTTTGGTTTGAACCAGAGCGGAAACTACCAGATGAGCGCTTTCCAAGCTTTACTCCAGCAATACCTTTGCCAGCAGACCAGGGTTCTAAAATACTCAATACTCTTTTGCTGGATTTAAACTGTTGAACAAAGAATTCTTCCAATTTATAGTAAATCTTTATCAAATCAGCCGTGGTTGATTTACTAATGAGCATTTGCAATTGATCCCATTTTAAATCTCCGAAAACAAAGACCATTGCTCTTCTAGTACTGCCTGCTTCGGCACAATTGGGCCTATCCAATCCAACTTGCCATTCATTTTCTAAAGTGACTTCTAAATGACTGACTCTACTCATGAGTACACTTGTTCCCATGTAATCAATCCTGACTTCCATGGCATCTAACTTAGCTCCAACCTTGTGTTTTGGCTCTTTTCCACAATCTTCCAGCACTCTTATATAAGTGTCAATGTTTCCAAGATTTATGCATCCACCAATGATTCCTCCTTTTGCCTCCAAACTTGAGCCCTTCAAACCAAGTCCAATGAAGAGGTCCTTGTGACCAGAGCTACCAATTGACAATCTTCCTTCAGATGTAAAATCCTTTGAAATCCAGCATACTGTTCCCATCACATTTCCCATGTTCATTCCAACCTCTAGCTCTTTGAATTTGACAGCAAACAGAACCAGGGTTTCCCATGACTGAGAATTCTGCTTAACAAGTGGATTAACAGATTTCTTTCTTTGAATAATGTTCAGACTTGGTCTTTTAAGATTTGGAGTATTGGATTGAGAGGCAACTATGGATTGCTTTCGTGCATTTAACAAGTTGACATGGGGAATAGTAGGACTCTGGTCTACTTTGATCCCTGGAATATTGATCCCATCATTCATATCAGCAGCAGGAGAATCAATATCAGAGTAAATGTTTGTGGTTTTCAGCTCTCCCAGGAAGAGCCTTCTTACTAATGTGCGGCGATACCAAGCCTTGGGGAAAGCAAGGATTTCTGTAAGTCTTCTCATGTCATAATTGAATGTTGCCTTACCAATGTCAACAATTGTGCTGAATCTTACACAAGCTTTCCCAACAGGGTCACTGTTCTGTTTTGTCAGTTTTGTTGGCTTTAACAGGTCTTCTTTACTTCTATCAAAAGCCAGTTTCCTAGATCTAGACAAGTGAAATTTTACAAATGCAACCTTAACACTTAGAGAATCTTTTCTGTCTTCACACGGTGGAGGAGACATTGTTGTATCCATCCTTTTTCTTCTTCCACCTCCATATGGATGAAAAACATGTATTGAGAAGTCAGCCAAGCATCCTGTCACACTAAGTCCCCCAACACCAGAGTTCTCTTTTTTCTTTTCTTCAACATTGGCAAAAGAAGATTCCCTTCTCATATCAAAAAAAGAATCTTTTTCCTCTAGAATGTCATTATCTGACCTCTTAGATGAAAAAACTAAATCCAGAGAAGGAAGTGTGAGCATGCATTCTACTCTTGATACAGGCAGACAGGAAAATCTGAACTGGTTGCTTTTCATGTGGAAGTACACAATCACATCAACAGGGTAGGATAAAGTAGATGGTAGTGCATCATCCCCATCAGAACTGTTTTCATACTCATTTACATTATCAAATAAACTATCAGATTTCCCTAATTGTGATATGGGTTCCAAAGCTTGCTCCAAAAATTCTAAAATAAGTGGAGTTATAACAGTTTCTTCTGGAATACTTTGAAGAGTAACCCAAGCAGTAAGAACAGCCTTTCTGTTCATTGCTCTCTTTGACAATGAGAGAAATGAGCCTTCACTGTCCCTAGATGGCAATTCTAGACCAAGATTTGCATCAAAATCACTCTCAGTTTTAGATGTGTAATGAACTTTTACATCTAAACCAGGAATGTAGAAAATGGTAGCTATTTCTCTACTGAAAGACATATTGGCCTTATCTTTTGATCTCCCTTTTTCTTTTTCTGAGAACTGTCCAAGACCAAACTTTCTTTGAGAAAGTGGACTTCCAGAATGTTCATAGAAATTACTCGAACTTCTCTCTTTTCTAAGCTTTTTTGAGTCCTCATCCACCTTGGTATGTAGTATGCACTTTCCATAGTTGATAAAGATTTTGAAATCAAAAACATAATCTACATTTGGCTCAGAGATAGCCTTTTTCTCTTGATGAAGAGACTGCTGATGCTTGGGGCTGACTGTTCCCTTTAATCTTTCATCTGCAAATGATGGTGGGGATCCTGGTGATGAAGAATCTTCTTCAATAGTTTCACATTGTGTATTGTAAAAGGCTTTTTTTCTTTCTCTTCCTGAGGAGGATAAGATGGGAACAGTAATATTAATTCCATCAATGTCTTCTGTATCATCAACAGATTTCAGAATGTCATTTTCCTGCTCAAGTCTAGCTCTTACACTTTCTTCAAAAGAGTAGGATTCATCGCTAGGAGATAACATATATTGAGACCTGCCCTTTATGCTAATCCCTCTTTGAGGAGGAAGGGCTGGATTGCTTGCTGTTCCACCCCAGCCAAATTTTTCTTTGATGCTTTGAGTTCTTGCACTTTGTCGTCTCAGTTTTTGAACTATGTCTCTTCTAAAATCTTTAGATGCAAATGCCTCCATGTCAGACAATTTTTTAAGTTCAATGTCAACTGTCTGTTCAGATGCACCCAGTTTTCTTAGATCTTCAATGATCTTTGACTGCTCTATCATTTCTTCTCTCATTCTTTTAGCTCTTTGAGCAGGTTCAATTGATGAGTCAAATACAAATTCTGGTAAATTCTCAATTTGAATTGTCCTCTGTCTTTTTTGAGGATAAGACTCATCCACAATTATCATATCTGAATCAAAATCATCACTGATAGATGAATCTTCAGTTATTTCCTCTTCCTCTCCAGTCAGAGTTGTCAAAGTGTGCCCTAAGGCACTTAGATGCTTTCCAATCTCAGTATCAACTTTAACATCAACTCCTGTCATTTGCCATTTAATATTTAGTATCCATTTGGCATTGCTATTGGTTTTATTTTTGTCTTCATGTTTTGCTTTAACTGTCCTACTGCAGACCTCATAGGAGCCTTCTGACACAGTACACAGATTGAGTAAGTTATCATCTGATCTATCAGGCTTCCAATCATCCAAAGTGTGATTAAAGTCTTCCGCAAATCTTATACACAAATCTTCAAACTTTCCCTTACTAACCATTGACTCAGCAGAACATGCAGAAATGCTAGTAGTTTCCACAGTACAAACAATAGCTCCTTTGGAGTCAAAATCCTTAGAATTGGGATCAGACATCATTGGAATAGCCACACCAATGTCACTAACATTTAATTGAAGGAAGAGAGTTCCGATATGCTGGGAGCTAATTTGTTCTTTTAATTGACTTATTGGTACTCTTTCAATTACTTGCTGTGTGGCAATAAGAACTTCTTTATTGAGGCTTGAGCGCTGTTCAGCCCAGTACTCCCAAGCATTTTTGTAGCTAAGCCAGACTAATATTGCTTTGTCAACTGCTATGGGCTGAAAGAAGATGAGAGGCCTGTTCAAAGATATCAAAATGACTTCTTTCTCTGGAAGTGAAGATGCTTCTTCTGTGATAGATTCATCTTCCAAAGCATTTCGTAACTGAATAGTGGTTTTAAAATAGGCATGTTGCTGAAACTGGGGTTCAGCTTCAGGGTAAATAACATCTTTTATGAGCTGCCCCAATCCTAATTTGAGAAATATCTTGGCTTTGGTAGAAATCTTATTGCAACCTGATTTAGAACCTTGGACATTTGCAATTCTGTTAGATATAACCAGTTCAGAAGTTCCTGTTTCAAATCTAACAGCTGAGTTTGATGGTGTTGTGGCAGTCAATGTTATTCTTTTAACCTTAACGGATACAGTGTACAATAACTGTTTTGTTGATCTAGTATGATGTAATTCAAATTCATCTCCAAATTCTGTCCATACTGGAACAAGAATGTCTCCTCCTGACAATTTCTGCACAACTTCATTGACTTCTTTCATAAATACTTTCTGCACAAACACCAAATGATTTAACATGTCAGTAGTTAGGCCATGATCTAACTCTCCAATTTCAGCATCTGCTTTGAAGTAATTACCTTTGCTGTACATTGATCCATCAGCTGCTTTTTGATTTTCATGGCCAGAGCCTACCATTTCATCCTGAATGTATTCTGCTACAACCTGAACTTTAGGTAGGTCAATAGAAGCTTCTGAAGGAAGATTTGTATCTTTCTCTACTTGACTTTCAAGCTTGGTATTAAAGCTTAAAGTGTGCTTAGGCAGGATTATATTAAATTTTGCTTTACTGCCTGTCATACCCTTGGAAACAACTTTCTCCATCTTATACTCAGCTTGCAGGGATGGAAGCAAAGCTGCACTTACTGCAAAACTTACAACCTGCAAGTAAAAAGACATAACCAATGGCTTAAGAAGCTGAGACTGATCTTCAGCTGATTGATTCTCTGTGTGTGCAGTTTTTGAATTTTCCATGGGAGAGCCATGTGGAATTTCATGGTCTTCTATGACAGTTGTTTTTCCTTTGTACAGAATTCTGGTTCCTTTAAACTCCTTTAATGTGTTTGTTAATTGCTTAGAGCTTCGGGCCATGATACCATGCAACGTTACTGGGTGCTGGGGAATCTTGACATGAACAGGTCCTACAGTAAGGGAGCAGTCATTTTTATCCTTCTTAGCAATATGAGTTTTGTAACTGACTTCAGATGATTGTACTGATAAATGCACAACTGTTTGCTGATGTGAAGGAGTACCTTCCAGAAGTGCAATAGTGGTTTCATCAACTTTTCCATTAACCTGAGCATCTACAATGACACCTTTCTGAACACCTCTTGTTCTCTCCTTGTAACTTACTGATGAAGAAAAGTTAGTTATTTCTCCTTCTAGCTTTAAACCACTAAGTGAAGCCATTAAATAAACTTTATTGATTCTAGCCTCTCCTATTACAATCAATGGTATGTGCTCTTTGGGAGTGAACTCGGGCTTAGCAAAAGAAACTTCTTTTTTTACTGGAGACAAAATCTTGGGAGAGTCCTTGTCAGTCTCTGGAGTTTTTAAAGGATCTGTAGACTTCATTTGATCTGCAGACATCATCTGGGCATATTTAAGCCTGGATCTTTGCAAAAGAGAAATATCTGTATTTGAAAGATGAGTAATTGAGGCTCTTTGGCTGATGAATTTGGTCTCTGGCAATGTGGCATATAATTCTAGAAGATGATAAATAGTTTTCCAACATTTAGTGATTTGCTCCTCTGCTATTTTCTCGAGAGGGTGACCAGAAAATATGAATGCATCATGAGGCTCTTGTAATGGGGATTCCCCTAAGCTGGCATAACCTCCCATTCCCAATCTACTGTTTGGTCTGAACTTTGATGCAAAACTTTTAGGTCTGGATTTGAGAGCAGACTTTAAAGTAGCTGAGGGACTTGGGGTACTAAGTGATGCTGGATACTGAATTATTGGAACCTGCTGGCTAGGCAAATTCACTGATGAGCCCTTCAAGGAAAGTTCTTCTGGTCGAACCAAAACTGATCCAACTTCACTAGCAGAACTACCAGAACTATTCTGCTTCTTATGCTTTCGAAATGTTTCAGTCCTGTTAACACTTTGTTTTTTCTCTCTGAGAACTTCATTTGTCTCCTTGGCATTAAGATGCATCGTAACAATCTGATTAACCAGACGAAGCAGCGGCATATTTACTTTTTGAGATATGAAACCAATTTCAATGGTAAAATTAGCAAAGCTGCTTGTATGCCTTTTAAGTTGATTTCTTGAGACATAAAGGGGAAGAACTTTTTCCTTAGTTTCTTTTTCCCCTTTCAAAATATCAGTCACCTTTTTCAAATCTACACTCAAGGCAACTTTTTTACAAACAAAAGCATGTAGGTTATCTGAATCCAGGCTTAGTTTTTCAAGTTTTGACTTTCCTCTCATCACATCTTTTCCATCCTTCCCAAACTCAGATTCTACAAGAGATATTTCAAACGTGTCCACACCTCCACAAACAATTATTTGGGAGCCAAGATTTTTAAGGGAGAGATTGGTGATTTGTTGTGGCATCAATCCTAGGCTAGAAAGCAGTGGTTCAAAAATTATGTGAGAGTCCAAAAATGCATTACCAACTCCATTTGGGGGTGGAGGTTGTGTAGCTACAATGTCTTTTGGATTTGGGTCTTCCTCAACTTGGATCTTTACACATTTTTCCATCACAATGATATCATTTAAAGTATCAACTCCTTCTGTATTAGAATCTTGAATATACTGCTGCCGTTTCATCCAGTGGTACAGATCTTCCCCATCCTCCATTGTTTTACAAAGCTTTGCTTTCATAACTGGAGATGATGGCCCTGACATTGCTTTGTCACTTTTAGCTGACTTTAAAGCTAAGGAATCATCACTGTAAATTGAACCTCCAAGTATTGTACTTTTCCGGTCCTTTTCTCCATTTTCTAAAAGAAACAACATGTCATCTGAATTTGGACTCCTCTGACCAGGTGATCGATATCCTTTGGGTTTAAAATAAGACAAGTTTGAAATAATGGAACCCTCTTGAAAATATTTTCCTTTGTTGAAAGGAGTTTTTAATAGTGGGTTATCTTCATCCATCTCAAGGTCTGAAAAACCCTCCTCTTCATCACTTGTGTCATCAAGTTCTTCAGATACCTCCAAAGTAGCATCATTTCTATACAAATTTTTCATCCCACTTGTCTTTAGATTATACTCTATAAGAATTGGAGTATAGATCACATTTTTCCATTGTCTAGACAGAACTACAATGCCTTGCCTTAGGTGGGTAAGAGGTGGAATAATCTTAGGGTCTAGGTTTGATTCAATCTCGTTTAGACCTTTCTTCTTTACATATCTGAGCATAACACAACACAGTTGGCAAGATGGGTCTTCTTTCAGTGTCTTGGCAAGTGCAGTAAGAATCTCATACTTGCTTGATTTGGCAAAATGAAGTTCCCGTGCTTCAAGAGCTTCTGTCATTACTGAAGCAATGATGGCTCCAACTCTTGAGTTGTAAGAGTTGATGACACTCGAGGTTGCATTCTGTACCCTGTTAATAGGGTTCAGCCATGCATCAATGGCTGGACTTCCAGTGCTTAATAAATTCCAGTCCAGTTTTGTGAAGTCTATCTTTTTAGAAATAGGAGTTTTTGGAGGGGCAGCAAAGTTGAACCAAACAGTTTGAAACTTTAATGAGGCTGAAGCCTTTGACTTTTTCCCCTGGTATTTATCCTTATTGAGTTCTTTCTCTTGAATCTCAGCTTTCTGATCATACTCCATTTGAACTTCATGGTCATCTTTTTTCTCAATATCAATCAAAATATTTTCTATTAGCTCCTTTTGGCTCATTTCATTGTTCTCCCCAAGATCAATAGTGTCTGCTAAAGTAACATTACTGCATGACTGAAGAATTTCATTTTCTTCATGAACTTTTTCTGAATCTTCAAAATCTTTCAGCTCCTTATCTTTGTTGCTTGATTTCTTTGAAATACTAATCTTTACTCCCTCTAACCCTGTCTCACACATATTGAAACCCAAGGGATGAACATTATCCCCTTTAGAATCAACATCTTCATCCTCTGCCTTTGACTCGAGCACACTTTCAAAATTGCTCAGTAGAGGAACATCATGGTATTCAAAGAACACTTTTGACTTATGATCAGGTATTGCAGTGATTGCAGCATCCTTTAGCAAAGAACTATCATTTTTCAGTCTTCTGAGTTGAGCATGAATTTTACTAACTGACCCTACCATCACAATCTCCTCAAGTTGTGTTTCTGAAGATTCAAATGCAATGTTTCCAACAGGAAGCTGAGCAATTCTCTTTAGCTTAGATTTTCTCTTCTTGCCACTTGGCATCTTGTCATTTTGAGTCAAAACTTGGACAATTTTCTTTGACTGAGAAGTTTTGTGAAACTTAAAGCTTGCTTCTTTAATTCCCAAAGCAAGGAAGGATACACATGTAATATCCTTGATCTGATCCAAAGCTGAAAATGCGCAGCTGTCTTCAACTACAGATGCCTGAAGAACCATAATATTAATCTTTGGTAGAATCAATGATCCTTGAACAGAGGATGCAACACTTTTCTCAAAAGTTCTTGAAACAGACTGAAATGGAAGGTTCAGCTTATTCTTGTCTGTAATCTTGATGTCACTTGAAATTATCTTATCCTGTAAATCTAAACTTTTTTCTTTCTTCAAAGTATTTTTCTCCTCTACTCTATCTAGGGAGGCTGCATGTAGATGATTAATAACAGCCAAGGGATGCAGTAGTTGAAAAGTAGGAGTTAAAGACTCCACACACCTTTGTAGAGACTCCAGCATTATTGGAGATGTGACAATATCAACAGAGTCCCTAAACTGTATGATAATGGTACTTTTACTAGTGTTCATATCTGATAAGGTTTGCAGTAAAGTTTCTTTGTCACTTGGGGTCTCAGGATCAAGATCTTCTAAGCTAAACATGTCCTCCCCCCAAGTAAATCCTTGAGGATGGGATGGTGTTGGAATTGGTTTGTTTGCTAAACACTCCTCTCCGTCCTTGTCAAACATCTTTATGCAACTGAATCCCTCGAACATCATCTCGTAGCAGGGCAAGGTCTCAAGAATGGGACATGTGAGATCTGAGAGAGGTCTCTGTTTAACACTGGTAGCTGTGTTAAGCTTGAGGTCAATATTCTTACAGCGGAGCTGGGTCAAATGGGTTAGGTAGCTAGACAAGAGAAGAGGGGACTCTGTGATAGGCTTGTTAACCTATAGGATAAGCAGATATTTATCAAATTGGTAAAAGTGAAATTTTTACATTTTAGAAAGAAGTCGAGCATAATAATTAAAATTGTTCAAGGAGGAAATGAAATTTATCAAATTAAAAATTCCATAAAATGACACACAAAAGAAGTAGATGGGAAAATGGAAAAATGCCATATTTTAAAATAGAAAGCAAATATTTAACCAAAAAAGATTTGTTCTGGGCAGTGGGCAAACATATTCATATTTTTTAGTTTTATGTCATTAATGATTATTATAGCATGAAAGATTAAATATTTGATTTGGTGTCTAAAATACATTTATGATGTCCTATCAAAAGTATTATTAGTCATGCCATACATAATTTAATAGAAAAAAAACCAGCATGTATATTGTACAAAAGTAACCTAAATGATAGAACGGGACCTTTTTTCCAAATTGTTTTTATGCTGGTCTGTCTTACCAAATATAACAAAATGTGACCAAAAGGCAAACTTTTTGTGTTGAATATTCTATAGTCAAGCCTAGAATTCCTAGACTTAGCCTGCATAGCAGCAGAATACTGATGTATAAATTATACAAAGGCTTACTGAGATATCCAACACAATAGTTTGGTCCCCTCAGGAGTTATAATAGATAAATTCATTGAATATTCTATAGTCAAGCCTAGAATTCCTAGACTTAGCCTGCATAGCAGCAGAATACTGATGTATAAATTATACAAAGGCTTACTGAGATATCCAACACAATAGTTTGGTCCTCTCAGGTGTTATAATAGATAAATTCATTGTCAAAATTAGACCAAAAACTAAATTTTTATCTGCTCTTTCCTGGATACTAAGATTCACCAATCCAAAATCTTCATCCTGTTCCTGAAGCAGGTTGACATCCTGCTCCGATATGGCTGACATAAAGGACGTAGAAGACACAGATCTTGATAGGGTAGCTTCAGAACCATCATCAAGATCCTCAAAATTCTGTGTGGAGTCCCTCAGGGTGCTGGTAGATCTTACAGATTCAGCCTCAGTTTGCATGGAGTTTGGGCCAAGGCTAGATCGAGGTGAAACTGGGGATCCAACCACAGGTCTACAAAAATAACATTTTTTGAAATTAAATTTTAAAAATAGGTTTCTTTGGATTTCTCAAAATTTTCCTTTGAAATAAAGCTTTAAAAATTTCATTCGGAGGAATGCATAAAAAACCCCACTATAATTAAAGAAGTAAAATAATAATCTGTTTGTCTTTTGCACCCTGAGGGCGTAAAAAAATATATATTTAAATTATGCTATTTTCCTGGAATCTCCATCAATTGAGTAGAAAGACAAGGCATCACTGAGCAGAGACTCTGTTCTGACTAGTCGGGAGAAATCAACACGTGGAGACTCAACACGCCCCCCAGCCTCTACTAGGGGTGACTCAACTCGTCCTCCAGGTTCATGACGAGGAGACTCTATCCGTCCACCACCTGCCTCTCGTCGGGGGGAGTCAACCCGGCCAACAATGAAACCAGTTAAGGAAGGTCCACTAACACTCCTAAAAATTAAAAATTCTTAAATATTGCAAACTTATGGAAGGAATAATATAAAGTGAAACTAGCAAATTCAGAAGAAAGTCAAATCGAGTTGATATCAATGTAAATAAAAGCAAAATTAAAAATTTAGCAAAAGATGTGTCAAGAACAAAATCTTAGAAAAAAGGTAAGATACCAACCAAGAGAAAAAAAAAGACAAGATTAAAGCTCTAATAAAGAGTTGCAGTACATGTTTAGAACTAAATTTGATGTAAAATGAAATATTAACTCATGAAACTAAAATGCTTTTTTATAACAGCAACCTTAAACCCCAAATAATATTAAAGATTAAAACCTTATATTTTCAGTTCCAGTTAGACTTGTTCTCTTCTTCCGTAGAGTATTGTTCTGAGAGGTTTGCTGAGGAGTAGAGGAGATACTTCTTCGGCCTAAAGTTCTCTGTCTTCTCAATAGTTTAGGAGTTCCTCCCTCTGCTGTTCCACCGCTGCTGTTGTTGGACATCTGACTTCTAAACATTTATATTATCATTAGTATCATTAGTATTATTTCGTTAATAAAAATTTTCCTCTGTCTACGGAAAATCTTCTCTGTCTATGAAATGTCTAATCTAGGAAATGTCATATTTATGAAATGTCCGTCTATGAAATGTCTGTCTATGAAATGTCTGTCTATGAAATGTACAATCTATGAAATGTCCAATCTATAAAATGTTCTATGAAATGTCTTCCTATGAAATGTCCCAACGACGAGGTATTGAGTAAAAAATTTCCAAAAAAAAGTAAATAATAAATGCCTTTTTTTGAATTAAATAATGGTCGCAAGAGGGTCAGGGGTTTAGTGTAGAGAAGTATACAAAATTCTGACATTAGTTGCATAAAATGTCCGCAGATATGAAAAACGTCTATCCTTGGGTTTTAAAATGTCCAAAGAGAAAAAATGTCTAACCATATTCAAAATGTCCGTAAAGATGAGAAATGTCTAAACTTGGTTGTTTAAAATGTCCGTAAAGAGGAAAAATGTCTAACCTTGGTTGCTTAAAATGTCCACAAGGTGGCAGACGAATCGGTTCTCCACATTTAACCGGCCAGCTGACAGGAACTGCTTTTTCCGTTAACATCTAAACATCAAACATCAAATCATATTTTCTATCTCAATTTATGATTAAAAAATAAAAAAAATTTGTAATCCGATTTGTTTTCTCTCTTTGATTTCAATGATTTATCAATCCAAGCGCAAAATTTTCTGAAAAGAATAGATTATAAATATTAAACGAAAATGAAAAAGAATTTATTTTATTTTCTCAGAAAATTCTAAATTTTTGATTAAAAACACCATCCTTTCATATATTCACCCAATTAAATCCCCTAATATTTGCTGCCTCCCCTGCACACTGGTGGGAAAGATAAATTGTGTGTATGCCCCTGAATTCTAAATTTTGTGTGTATGCCCCTGAATTCTAAATTGTGTGTATGCCCCTGAATTCTAAATTGTGTGTATGCCCCTGAATTCTAAATTGTGTGTATTCCCCTGAATTCTAAATTGTGTGTATTCCCCTGAATTCTAAATTGTGTGTATGCCCCTGAATTCTAAATTGGGTGTATGCCCCTGAATTCTAAATTGTGTGTATGCCCCTGAATTCTAAATTGTGTGTATTCCCCTGAATTCTAAATTGTGTGTATGCCTCTGAATTCTAAATTGTGTGTATTCCCCTGAATTCTAAATTGTGTGTATGCCCCTGAATTCTAAATTGTGTGTATGCCCCTGAATTCTAAATTGTGTCTATTTGTGTAACAAAAACAGTTTGAAAGATCTACGATATTATTATGATAGAGACACAGGGTGTTCCAATAAACATGGGAATTAAATGACGACTTCTATATCGTCTTTGTTCCAAGCGGGATTATTTCGTAAATATGATTTTTTGGTATCACAGTTTAAACATTTAAAACAACTAGTCTCGGGATTTTCAATATGTGGTCTACCATTTTTTCACTTTCAAAATTGAGAGAGATATCAGAAAATTTTACCAGGTTCCAGTTAATTAAAATTGAACAAAACAGTTGAAATGTTTAATATCTCCGTCAATTTTAAAGATAAAACGAATGTAGACCACATTTAGGAAAGGTCATGAGACGTTTTTATGCACTTTGTCATTTATCAATTAACAGTCATCTTTTTTTGCACTTTAAGTCATTTATCAATTATCGAAAATAAACGACGATATTCAAATTGTCTCTAAATTCCCACATTTAGTGGAACACCCTGTAAATATTTCTAAACGTTGATGAGCGCGTATTTTATCCAATATAGTGTAGGGCACCCTGTAATTCATACCTGTTGGTTTTCTTTATAGCTCTGACAGGGGGCTAGAGGTAAGGTTTCAGGATGAAGAATACTCTGACCGTAACCAGGGTTCAGCTTCAGGTCACGGATTAGTGCTAGACGATTGATAAATATATTTATTATAGTGCTAGACAACTGTTAAATATATCTAATTGTAGTACTAGACAACTGATAAATATATTTATTATAGTAATAGACAACTGTTAAATATATCTATTATAGTGCTAGACAACTGTTAAATATATCTAATTGTAGTGCTAGACAACTGATAAAAATATCTAATTGTAGTGCTAGACAACTGTTAAATATATCTATTATAGTGCTAGACAACTGTTAAATATATCTATTATGGTGCTAGACAACTGTTAAATATATCTAATTGTAGTGCTAGACAACTGTTAAATATATCTATTGTAGTGCTAGACAACTGATAAATATATTTATTGTAGTGCTAGACAACTGATAAAAATATTTATTGTAGTGCTAGACGATTGATAAATATATTTATTATAGTGCTAGACAACTGTTAAATATATCTATTGTAGTGCTAGACAACTGTTAAATATATCTATTGTAGTGCTAGACAACTGATAAATATATCTATTGTAGTGCTAGACGATTGATAAATATATTTATTATAGTGCTAGACAACTGTTAAATATATCTATTGTAGTGCTAGACAACTGTTAAATATATCTATTGTAGTGCTAGACAACTGATAAATATATCTATTGTAGTGCTAGACAACTGATAAATATATTTATTATAGTGCTAGACAACTGTTAAATATATCTAATTGTAGTACTAGACAACTGATAAATATATTCATTATAGTGCTAGACAACTGTTAAATATATCTATTATAGTGCTAGACAACTGATAAATATATCTATTGTAGTGCTAGACAACTGATAAATATATTTATCGTAGTGCTAGACAACTGATACATACATTTATTACAGTGCTAGAAAACTGATAAATACATTTATTGTAGTGCTAGACAACTGATAAATATATTTATTATAGTGCTAGACAACTGATAAATATATTTATGAAAGTGCTAGACAACTGTTAAATATATCTAATTGTAGTACTAGACAACTGATAAATACATTTATTGTAGTGCTAGAAAACTGATAAATATATTCATTATAGTGCTAGACAACTGTTAAATATATCTATTGTAGTGCTAGACAACTGATAAATATAATTATTGTAGTGCTAGACAACTGATAAAAATATTTATTGTAGTGCTAGACGATTGATAAATATATTTATTATATTGCTAGACAACTGATAAATACATTTATTGTAGTGCTAGAAAACTGATAAAAATATTTATTGTAGTGCTAGACAACTGATAAATACATTTATTGTAGTGCTAGAAAACTGATAAATATATTCATTATAGTGCTAGACAACTGATAAATATATTTATTATAGTGCTAGACAACTGTTAAATATATCTATTGTAGTGCTAGACAACTGTTAAATATATCTATTATAGTGCTAGACTTGCTAGACAACTGATAAATATATCTATTATAGTGCTAGACAAATTATAAATACATGTATTTTAGTTGCTAGACAACTGATAAATATATCTATTATAGTGCTAGACAACTGATAAATATATCTATTGTAGTGCTAGACAACTGTAAAATATATTTATTGTAGTGCTAGACAACTGATAAATATATCTATTATAGTGCTAGAGAACTGATAAATATATTTATTAAAGTGCTCGACAATTGATAAATATATTTTTTATAGTGCTAGGCAACTGGTAAATATATTTATTGTAGTGCTAGACAACTGATAAATATATTTGTACAGTCCCAGACAACTAATAATATATTTATTACAGTGCCAGACAACTAATAAATATATTTATTTAAGTGCCAGACAACGAAATATATTTATTACAGTGCCAGACAACGAATAAATATATTTATTACAGTGCCGAACAACGAATAAATATATTTATTTCAGTGCCAGACAACTAATAAATATATTTATTTCAGTGCCAGACAACTAATACATATATTTATTACAGTGCCAGACAACTAATAAATATATTTTTTTTCAGTGCCAGACAACGAATAAATATATTTATTTCAGTGCTAGACAATTGATAAATATATTTTTTAAGTGCCAGACAACTGAAATAAATGTTTATTACAGTGCTAGACCTTGAAAATGCTAACATGTACGCACCTAACATCTTAAAGGAAAATGATTTACAAAAGGAGGGAATAATTAACACTTACCTTAGTTACAGCTTGTGGCCAGAGAAACCATAATTTTTTAGTTTTCCGATCATGCTTCTGCAGGAAACAATGCTGATTGATTTGAAAGTTTGTATTCTTAAGAATATGGGAGGCTAGAGCACCTTCCATATACACAGGACCAATCTTTACAGAACCTTAACACAGTTCATATCAAGGATGTATAATAATATACAGTTTTCCACGGATCAAAACACCAACTTAAAAACCTACTAAAAATTTACTTTTTGCTCAAAACACATTCCTCAACTATTTACTAATGAGTGAGTAAATCTTCAGAATATGTTCATGACCTGGATCCTGATCCATTATTTTACAGGGCGGATCCACATCCAATTTTTTACAGGGCGAATTCGGATTCTCATCCAATGATAAGTTGATTTACAAGCTTATACCAATGCTAACAACAAATAAGATTTTCTAATTGGCCGCTCCTATTCCACAATTTCATGGGTCATTCTGTAGAATATTTAGAAAACTGTTCAATTACAAAGTTTGTGTTTTAATATAACAAATTTTCATTATCCATACCCTCTTCAATATCTAGCTTAATAAGTTCAATATCTAGCTTAATAAGTTCAATACCNGGGACTGTTCACCCTTTTCTGGTTCAGTCCGGAATACAACAATATCTAGCTTAATAAGTTCAATACCTAGCTTAATAAGTTCAATATCTAGCTTAATAAGTTCAAAGCTAGCTTCTCATTCTTATCTAATTCTTATCTAATGATTGCAAATAATTCGTTAAATATAAATATCAAAATACTTTGTCATTTGGTTTAAGGCATTTCGCAATAATTGCTTATTCAATATTTATATAAATTTATTGAGAACATCTTTCCTATAAAGACGGAAAAAAATATAAATTTCCTACTTTGAAGTACTTTAATATGTGCATTCATTCACAGTTAGAGAACAATTTTAACCAATTCGGATTTTATTTTTAAACTTAATTTTTTCTTTCTTAGGATTTAAATTTTCTTCTAAAATATTTTAAATTTATTGAACTTACTAAATTATATTTAAATATGCAAACTGTAATTATCAAATCCTTTTATTTTTACAACCTAATGGTCCATGGTTTAGACCATTAGGTTGTAAAGATATCAGGATTTAATAATTACATATTTGATATTTGACATTTTAGTCTACTCTAGGCTATAAGGACTAACCTGATTCGACCCATATATCTGGATGATGAAGATGAGAGGAATCAAATCTATTGGATTTCTGATTTGAAGATATATATTGATGGAACTGGATATTGTTCACAATAGCAGTAATGCCCTGAAAACATATATATACCTATAAATATATATATATATATATAAATATAAATATATAAATATATATATAAACAGACTTACTTGAAGTTGTAGTCTCCGTTCTCATTTGGTGGGTTGTTTAGGAGACCTAGAGCTGGAGCGGTTCCACCGGTTTNTCAACACTCACACGGAACATCTAAACATTGTAAACATTGCAGTACACTTCTCTACTATGTTGATATCAACAAGATCAACACTCACACGGAACATCTAAACATTGTAAACATTGCAGTACACTTCTCTACTATGTTGATATCAACAAGATCAACATTCACACGGAACATCTAAACATCTAAAAAAATGGCATGTAGAATTCATAAAGATACCCTTTAACATTCTCTAAAACCTGTAATTTTTGGACCTATTTGATAATTATAGAATATTACCTAATTTTCTTTGTACTTAATAAGTTCTCTAATTGGAGAAAAATTGTAGGCCATTCATTAACTTTCTTATTTTCAACATAAATTAGCAACAAATGTATCAAAACTCCATTCTAACCAGGGGCAGTATATGGAAATGTTCCAGAGGGCGGGGGGAAGGGGGGGATAATGAAAGAATAAGTAAATGTCTACCCATGAAATTCCGTCATATTCAAAATAGAGACATGGACAGGGGGGGGGGGGCGATGCACCCTTTCCATTTCTCCATTAAAAGCATTATCTTTAAAGAAACAAATTACTAAATTACTGATTATTGATTTTAAAAATTCATTTCAAAATCAAAATATCTAAATATCTAGATTTAGAAATTATCCTGCCGACTTGTACATTGCACCCCAAGATTTTCTAGGGGGAATGTCCCCATCCCCGCCCCCACCCATTTAATAATAATAATATTACTATTATTATAAACCCTAACCCATGAGATGCTACCTTCCTTGTATGTAGATGTACAGTGTGTAAAGTATGGATATGATTTATTACCGGTTCTTATAAAGGAAATTCATAAATCAAAATAAATCTGACAAACACCATTAAGAAATCAACTCAATATCCCAGTATCAGGGGTGTATATCCCAGTATCAGGGGTGTATATCCCAGTATCAGGGGTGTATATCCCAGTATCAGGGGTGTATATTTTATTCGTACAGTCGTCTCTGAAATCTCATCTTTAAAGGCAACCCTGTTTGTTTCCTCTACCACTGAAATCATTTCATTAATTATAAGAAGAAAATGAGAATTTCAAAAATTTAATCTTACATATTTATGGAAGGAATTGACTATGAAAAAGAAAACATCATTTTAAACTTCAGTTAAAACTGTAATTCTTTTGAATCCATTTTTAAATATATTATATAATATACCTTAAAGTTCTAACCTCTGACCTTTGACATAACTCTCGGATTGTTAAATATATTATATATAAATTCAAATTAATAATGATAATAAAACCAATTTTATCCATCAAAATCTCGAATTTCTCTCTTAAAAATTCTATTTGTAGGATTTTATCATCTCGAATTTCTTGTTCTTCATGAATTTAAAGCATCTGACGAGACACTTTATTACACTGCATTGCATTCATAGACAGATAGTACACTGTATACATTAAACTTGTACTCAAGTTCTAGTACCGTAGTACATAAACGTTCTGATGGTACATCATTTAGTACATAATTCCTGTTTACCTAGTACTTGAGTTCTGGTACTGTAGTACATAAAACGTCCTTATGGTACATAAATTAGTACATAATTCCTGTTTACCTAATACTTAAATTCTGGTACAGTAGTACATAAAACGTTCTGATGGTACGTAATTTAGAACATAATTCCTGTTAACCTAGTACTTGAGTTCTGGTACAGTAGAACATAAAACGTCCTGATGGTACATAATTTAGTACATAATTCCTGTTTACCTTGTACCTGAGTTCTGGTACAGTAGTACATAAAACTTCCTGATGGTATATAATTTAGTACATAATTCCTGTTTACCTTGTACTTGAGTTCTGGTACAGTAGAACATAAAACTTCCTGATGGTACATCATTTAGTACATAATTCCTGTTTACCTTGTACTTGAGTTCTGGCACAGTAGTACATAAAACTTCCTGATGGTATATAATTTAGTACATAAGATAAGATAAAGTTTATTGCTAAAATAAATGTATCTGTATACAGCTAGAGTTTACAATCACAAAATTGATGATTATATTAACAGTACAAGTATAAAGCAATTAGGTGGAAAATAGCTCTTGGCTGTTTTGATTATTTTTTCCACCTAATGTTAGTAATAATAACAAAATATTTCAATTAAATAGATTTAAAAAGAACGATTAGAGATCAGGGTGCCAATTTATAATATGCAAAATAGTTTATACATAAATTCGAATAACCTGTTTACCTACTACTTGAGTTCTGGTACAGTAGAACATAAAACGTCCTGATGGTACGTAATTTAGTACATAATTCCTGTTTACCTACTACTTGAGTTCTGGTACAGTAGTACATAAAACGTCCTGATGGTACGTAATTTAGTACATAATTCCTGTTTACCTAATACTTGAGTTCTGGTACAGAAGTACATAAAACGTCCTGATGGTATATAAATTAGTACATAATTCCTGTTTACCTTGTACTTGAGTTCAGGCACAGTAGGGCATAAAACGTCCTGATGAGACTCTATGCAGTCCTTTTGTTTCCGATCGTGTTGACAGATCTTGTAAGGTCGAGGATGCTTCATCACATTCTCCTAGAACTCGTCACACCAACTTCAACTTGTATTTTAAACTTGAAAACGTGTAAGAAGTAAAAGTAAGTTCGTGAACAAATATTAAAGGTCGTCGTTTCACTTTCCACCTTTTTTCCCTACTTGTCACTTAAAGATAGATAGATACTTAAAGAGACTGTCATCGTAATTTCAAGTGACTCCCTATGCAAAGATGGCGATGTCTGATCAAGTATGAATTAGATATCCATGTTTTTATTTCTTTAAACTGTTTTCATTTGCAGTTTCTCTGCTAAAATGACTCAAAAGAAGCAAAGTATCCTAGTTAAACACGGTAAGATGAGAAAAATGACGATATATTCCACATTTTGAATGAAATTAATGGAGGATTACTTGAAATTAACCTTACAGTCCATTAAACCAATCAGATTTAAGAGAATGCCAGGCCGGGGTACATGTTCTTTATCAAAACTACTTATGAGTTTTGGCCGGCAATTAAGGTTTTATGGGTGCCGTTGTTAAACGGGTATTGCCTCTTTGCATGGAGAGTCACTTGAAATTAACCTTACAGTCCCTTAAACCAATCAGATTTAAGAGAATGCCAGGCCGGGGTACATGTCAAAACTACTTCTTAGTTTTGGCCGGAAATTAAGAATTTGTTTCCGGTTCCTTTTCAATTTGTTAACAATACTAAACAAAATCCATGTTGAACATACAAGAGTCGAGAGATAGGAAAATGCCAATGACCACGCGCATTGAGCAAAACGCAGCATGACCATAATTAATAAAATATGTGCTGAAAATTTGCATAAATCTAATAGATAATGTATTATCCTTACTCCTATCAAGAGTTACCAGCTCTGAGCCTCTAAGTCATAAATTGAAATATAAAAATACTAGTTTAAATAGTTTTTAAATTTCAATTTTAAAATAGATTTGGAAAAATTGAAAACAGCTAAGGTAAAACACTTATACAACACAAACAATAAAACCTTTAATTGGAAACTCTTAAATAAATTTTAAAATCCATGTAAGGGCTTAATGTAGGTTGGTTTTAATTTTGAATCAAACTAAAGGAACTACAATCGCTACAAATTATAATTTTCTAATCCTTATATTTTACAACCTTATGACGGAGACTTTTCATATTTCAAACTGTAAATTCTGCTGGATCATTTAATAAAAGTTAGAAATATCTAAGGTTTGCAACACCAAGGACCAGATTTATTGGATAGCAATACGTAGTTGAATTACATCCACTTCTCTTCAACTTGAACCGGCGCACAAAAGAAAAGGGTTTAACTACCTCTACATATTTAAACTACAATCTAATTGCCCCAGGTTGGAAAGATATATAGGGATTCAAAGATTTGTTTTATTTAGTTAAAAACTGAACATATGTTAAGCCTTACATGGATTGCAAATTGTTTGAAAGAATTAAAAAAGTCAAAGATAAAAAAATGTCAAAGATAAAAAATGTCAAAGATAAAAAAAATGTCAAAGATAAAATATGTTGGTCTGTGATTCCTTGTCAGCGGTGAGATAGATGAGTGTCTCTAGGCTCATCACTAGGTTGTAGATCTGGGGGATAGTCACCTAGTTCATTATCATTATCATTATCATTATCATTATCAGTTTCATTATCATTTTTTAAAAACAAAAAAAAGTTTTGAAAAAATAATAAGATACGTAAATAACCCAAAAAGGCAGCCTAAAATAATGTTAAGATTAAAGTTAGTTTGCCATAATATAATAATTTCTTTTCTCCAATGATACCCTTATTTAGGGTCCTTGCCTCTTGGAGATTTAAATTTGGAAATATTATAATATACAGATAATTTTACATTATAGCACGATGATTAATTTTTATCATGGTGCTATAATATAAAGTTAATTTAACTTAATAGCACGCCAATTAGTTTATTGCACTTCAATAATAAAGTTTACCATGAAGTGAGTATGAATGATAAAGAACACAATAGTTTTAAATAAACATAAACAAACCTTCCCGAGGAGGTTCCCGCAGGTCAGCTCCATCAGCCAGGTATACTCCAGAGTCTCAGCTCCTAGCTCTCGGTCAAGCTCGGAGAACATCGCGTGACCGCGGAATTGAAGACCGGTCAACAGTAGGTTACCTAGGAAACAAATACTGTCATTAAACAACGTGGCAAATAATTAAAAATCGTTTTTAGTCTGCACGGCAAGCGTTAGTAAATTGGAGGTTTCTCTGTGAGTGTGAAATACTTTGTAATCAGCCATATATTTGATATCTGATGTATTTATTAACTCAAACTATTTTTCCCCTCCCAACAATCTATTGTGAACCTAGCTAAATAAAAAAATAAAACCTACACATCTGGTGACCCGAAGTTAGTTTCTTTGAGGTCCAATCATATCAGAAGTTACAAAGAGCTTCGCTTGACCAACACTAGATCGCGAAAATACTAGTCAACTGTTATCAGTTGATCGGTAGTTTACGCTATGAAGTATGAAGTATGAATATAGATGTTCAGTTCAGGTGTCTTAGACAAGACTATAGATAAATAAATAAACATAGATAGCTTATGTACGAAAAATCAAATAGCTACGTACAATTTTGTATAATTAGTTCAGAAATGTCTTCTTATGCGAAATCTATCTTTATCTAAGAACAAGACCAAAAAAAAAGATGACAATTTATTTAATCTTCTTTTCATTCAATGATTAAAGGAAGTGACCGGCAATGTACGATTTTTTTAGAATTCATTTGAGACATATAAAACGTTTTGATGATAAATAAGTACTGAGTTTGAACGCAAAGTCGACGTTCAATATCATCCATTTGGGTGAATACTTCTGAGCATCGATTTTTTCAAAATTATGAAATAACGACGACAAAAAATGTAAAAAAAAATTCTTCCATGTACTTATTAGATGTTTAAGAACATATTTCTCAATTAAAATTTTCTCAATAAATCAATGTCAGAATCAATTATTTCTTTTTCATCATAATATTGATTTTCTTAATTTCACGAATTTGTTCGCAGATTTCTTTAAATTCTTTAAATGTCGTCTTTTCAATAAAAATACCAAGAAATCTACAGAAAATGTTTGTGAACAATGAGACATTACAGAAACTAATAACTGAATAAGATTACTTATTTTCGATATTAAGAGTTAATTTTTATTTTCTCAACCTGTTCCTAAACAACTAATTAGTTTACTGTAAGTAAAAACCCTTGGTTTCCCTCCTTTGGACAAAACAAATATAATCTCACTCCATGCACAAAATCCTGTATACGCCCTTGTTCGCATAAATTCTACAAAAGTTAGTCTACTGTCTTAAAATCAGAACAACTGAAGGCAATTGTTAAAAAAACTAGATACTTCAGTAACATTTAAATGAAAATAAAAATTGTTTCCTCCTTGCGCAGCTGTACATTTCTGCAAGTAGAAATCAAAAATTTCAAGTTTCAGATAGAAGCAAGGATATGTTCGTTATTCTCTATGTAGTTACGCGTTGATTCCCATATATTCAAAGAGATCCATTACCTTGTCTTGTAGTATAAGAATCCTCTCTGTCCGTTGACTCCCATATATTTAAAGAGATCTATTACCTTGTCTTGTAGTATCAGAATCCTCTTTGTCCGTTGATTCCCATATATTAAAAGAGATCTATTACCTTGTCTTGTAGTATCAGAATCCTCTTTGTTTGCTGATTTCTCGACAAGATCTGATACCTTAACATCATTAGTAGGTTTTCAATTCGCTCTTTAGTTGTGACAAATTTTGCCAAATACTACTCATAAACCGAAACAAGAAAGAAGGGCTATAATCTTGTAATCTTGAGCGCCAAAAAAATATACAAAGCCAAGGGCCAAGGCCTGGTGACTCTTCAAAGTCTGTCCGGTTTCAATATTTAATGCATAATTTTCATTGCTCAATAAATCGCTGCGGTAACAGACACACAGTGAATAGGATCAATATAATTTTGATGCGGATCCGGATCTTTATCCTGGAATAAAATGGACCTTGAGTAGGACGGGTTTCTATGAATGATTAATCCTACCTTAAGAAGGACTGGTGAGAGTAGGAGCTGTAGCCTGGTTTCTCTAAATGATTTATCCATCTCAAAAACCAGTTTTTCTACGCATAAAACTGGACAGGGAGGTTCCGACGGAGAACAATATTTCACCAGGTTCGCCTGAAAATAAATCATATCTTAATAGGCGTTACTAAACTTTTTTGAAATCTAGAAATTCTGCCCAGCTGTGCTAAAACAGAACTTTTGACAAAGTTATGTTAAAAAGTAAAGTTGTTGGAAATATCAAAACCAATTTATTTTTTTAACAAAAATTGATAAAATTTAACAGTAGATGCTAAATCAGTTCTTTGTCCATTTTCCTTATATTCACTGAACCAAAAGTGTTTGCAGATTTCATAGAGGCATTTTCCCAAACATTTGAAACCAAGATGAGGATGTGAAGAAAGCGAAGTTTAAGCATATGGACTAGGTTTAGGATAATAATATGGACTAGTATGATGATAATAATATGGACTAGTATGAGGATAATAACATGGACTAGTATGAGGATAATAATATGGACTAGTATGAGGATATTAATACGGGCTAGTATGAGGATAGGAGTTTGCACTAGTATTAGATGGTGATGATGAAAGGAATGATGACGATGAGTACAGTTACCTGAAGATCATGAACGGTCATGTCAAGTATAACGTTGAGAGGACGATAATCTCGTGGATCAAACTCTTTAGTCTTCTTCTCCACCTTGCTCTCTTTACTCTCCACAACCTGGAAATTAAAGGGAGTGTTCACCCATTCAAAATACACATGATACTCATATTTTTGATTTTAGAAAAACAACCAAGGCTAGCTTGGTATTCCTCTACACCCTAAATTTTAATTTATCTCTTCGTTAGTGTCTCTGTTATCACCCTGCCACAGATCACCTGACAATCTCCTACCTTCAAATCCTTACCTTTCCCAAAACATACGTGAATTTGATTTGCGTATCCAATTATATTCATTGTCGTTAACTATCTTAGGGCCTACCGATCAAAACAACCTAACCTGGTTAGGCGGGTCCAAATTGCATAATAAATTGTGATAGCTTTGTAATAAAATATGCTTTGTAATTGTATAAAAATATAAAAAAAAAATATGGCAGTTGCCAAAAGGAGTTACGCGCACTTGCCGCGTTGAATTACAAGAATGAGAGAGGTTAGTATATACAGGGTGTCCCACATCAAATTAGACCGCGTCAATGGGTTTAAATTACAATTTGAGGGATAAATCAGAAAATTTAAGGAAAATGAATCATTTAAAAAAAATTTAATGAGGCTAATAGAATTTTTTTTTTGCAGAAAATGCTAGATTTTTGAGTATTATGTGCGTATTTTGGCGTCGAAGATTGGAGATAATCTTATATGATATGGGAGGCTCTGTAATTCAGGGTTAGGTTGGGTTCAGACACTTTCTGGGCCGAGCGCTGCGGCTAGGACAAGCTAGAGGGCCGAGCGCCGCGGCTAGACCAGGCTCTCTCCCTCTCTGTTTTGCAATTCAGCGCGGCATGCGCGTCATTTTTTTAAGGCTTCTGCTTCTAGGATATGTAGATGCCGGATGTGGCCTGGTTTTTACCTGCTCATCCATAGGTGTATAACGCTGATCCTCTCCGAATAGGTTCTCTTTCACGTGCATAAAGTTTCTGACAAAAAAATATAACATTTTAAAAAAATGTCTAAAAGATTAAAACATCACATTATATTCAATTTAACTTTTACTGAGTGTATCAGCTTATTTCTTAATGAACATAATGTAAGTAAATCTTCAAACTTTTCAAAATGTCCAGAAACTAGATTTTACTGTTCTGGCCGGCACATCTCAAGCCTTTATTTTCTTAAGACTTTATTATTTTCTTTATAATTTAGGAAAAAGGGTAAAAGCTTATATTAAAAAAAGTTCATGTAATTCTATTTCTCTTGACGAATCTTATTAAAATATTCGACGAAAACTAGTTCAATCCTTATTGTAAGACTTGTATTTTGTTAATTGTTGAAATATAAAATTTAATATTAAATGAATGTGTTTGTATTTAACCTGATCAAGGTCCCATACAGGAAAACTAGACTAGGCCCAACCTCTAGTTCTACCTAAACAATATTAAAAAATAAATATATGCAAATTTAAAAATGTTTTTTTTAAACATTAACAAAGAAAGATTTTGGAGATTTTCGTGTTTCTCATATGGATTTATCAGATTTCAATTTGTTAAAGCGATTATTTTTCGCCGAAAGCCTATACCCTCTTTCGTTTTTCGCGAACACTCCCTTTAAGAAGCAAAAATTGACCATCCTACATAAGCTACCCCTTTAGCCCAGTGAGGTGACAGTCGGAGGTAACGTCAAGAAAAATTGTAAAAAAAGTAAGAATTTTTAAGAGGGTCGGGGAGGGGGGGGGAGGTTTAAAAACATTATATTTATATATCGTGTGAATTATACCTTGCATAAATCTGGTTCTAAGCTTTCTGGATCAAAGGGGGGCAGTTCCTCTCCTATTTCAACAGGAACCTGAACATTATACAAAAAAACTATGAACTATGAACACTGAACAGTGACAATGAACAAATGCACTAATGAACTAAGAAACAATGAACATTGAACAATGTGCAATGGTAATCAATAGATAAGATTAAGGAAACATAGTAAGCAAGATCAGATCGCGTTAAACAAATGTTTATAGGGTAAACACATATGTCAAGTTTTTAACGATAAGACAACGGCGCAACACAAGACGTTGGGAATAACCTTTTTATCAGCCTTGTGCAAAACAAAAAATAGAAAGACTTCGAAAACGAACTGGAAACAGGTTTACTGATATATCGTATTTTTGTATGCGTGTGCTTACGGCCACAACCCTAAAAATAAAAATATTTTAAAGTAAAAAATGAACAATGTTCGAAAAGATTAATGAAATATGAACAATAAGAAATAACCAATACAAGAAACAGTAAACATTAAAAAATATATGAATAAACATTATAAAATAAACATTAATCATTAAAAAATAAATAAATCAATATTATAAAATAAACAGTAAACATTAAAAAATAAATGAAAAAACATTATAAAATAAATAAACATTAAACAAAATACAACAAACACATAAAAGCAATACAAAAACAGCAACAAATAATTAGAAAGAAGTAAACTATAAAGTAAAAAAATGAAGAATTGTAAATCCATTTTCTTCTATTAGAAAATAAAATTAAAAAAGGTTAAACCCCGTCCAATCTAATAAAAATAATGAAAGGTAAATATTTGATGTTGGGCAATAAGCAAGATTTTGTTCTAAATATTAGATATAATAAAATATTAATAAAACAATCCAATTCACCCGTTAATCAAAGGCTACAAAGGGAATACAAATTTCAAAGAAGTTAAAATTATTGTTTGATTTACTTTAAAGACCAAGAAAGACAAAAACTTTACTAAAAATAACAGCTTTAAAAGAGTTAAAGGGAATGTCAATGTAATTTCAAGTGACCATAATACAAATCTAATGGTACAAAAACATTGCTGCAGTATACAGAAAAGCAAAGACGTCATTCATTCCAGTTTTCTGATTCTGAAGTGCAGAGCAGTACAGTACAGTACAGTACAGTACAGTACAGTACAGTACAGTACAGTACAGTACTTTACAGTACTTTACAGTAGTTTAGTACTTAAAAGTACACTGCAATAGCAAATAGGATAACAATACATTACAACAGGATTTAAATTTAAATCCTAGTTCTTCTGTACCCCAGGCTTTCCTCTTTCTGAAGAGCAACCTCGCGTGATTATACTAGTAAAGGTTAGGTTAGTTTTTTCAAAAGGAGGAAGATGAGCAAAGGGTGGGGGGGGGGTCCAATGCACATTTAATAAAAACAATTTGTCTTTTAACCTAATGAAGTCGTACCTGTCTGTCTTGTCCAGGATAATGATGGTCACCATCTACTGGTCGGAGAGGACCAAGGAGAACCTGTTCTCGTTCAGGGGTTCCAATATCCGCCTAGAAACAAGAAGTACAGTGATAACCATAAATCTTTGGAAAAATAGTACTCTGCGTACTTTTTTATCATTAAGGATTTTACAATTACAGTGCTTATATTTTTCAAAATCATTACAATGACCCTCCCTCCCCCTCCACTCTTAAAAAGCTTTCGTTTGTTCCAAAAGTTGGGGTTTTTTTTACGCAACAATTTGTTAAGAGGTTTGGGTGAAAAAAAAAGTATCCAAAATCATTGAAAAACTTGCCTTCTGTGGTCAAATTTCATAGTCTAGGTCCTGGAATGGGAGTAGGATGAAATCCACTGTACCTGTGCTCTAGGTCCTGCTCCTGGTATAGGAGTAGGATGGAATGGAATAAACTGTATCTGTGCTCTGGGTTCTGGTATAGGAGAAGGATGGAATCCAATGTACCTATTCTCTAAGTCCTAGTACAGGAGTAGGAGAGAATCCACTATACCTATGCTCTAGGTCCTGCTCCTGGTATAGGAGTAGGATGAAATGGAACAAACTGTATCTGTGCTCTGGGTTCTGGTATAGGAGTAGGATGGAATCCAATGTACCTATGCTCTGAGTCCTAGTATAGGAGTAGGAGAGAATCCACTATACCAATGCTCTAGGTTCTGCTCCTGGTATAGGAGTAGGATGGAATCCAATGTACCTATGCTCTAAGTCCTAGTATAGGAGTAGGAGAGAATCCACTATACATATGCTCTAGATTCTTCTCCTGGTATAGGAGTAGGATGGAATCCAATGTACCTATGCTCTAAGTCCTAGTATAGGAGTAGGATAGAATCCACTATACCTATGATCTAGATTCTTCTACTGGTATAGGAGTAGGATGGAATCCAATGTACCTATGCTCTAAGTCCTAGTATAGGAGTAGGAGAGAATCCACTATACATATGCTCTAGGTCCTGCTCCTGGTATAGGAGTAGGATGGAATCCAATGTACCTATGCTCTAAGTCCTAGTATAGGAGTAGGATGGAATCCAGTGTACCTGTGCTCTAGGTCCTGGTATAGGAGTAGGATGGAATCCAATGTACCTATGCTCTAAATCCTATAAAAGGAGTAGGAGAGAATCCACTATACATATGCTCTAGATTCTGCTCCTGGTATAGGAGTAGGATGGAATCCACTGTACCTGTGCTCTAGGTCCTAGTAAAGGAGTAGGATGGAATCCACTGTACCTGTGCTCTAGGTCCTGTATAGGAGTAGGATGGAATCCACTGTACCTGAGCTCTAGGTCCTGGTATAGGAGTAGGATGGAATCCAATGTACCTGTGCTCTAGGTCCTGGTATAGGAGTAGGATGGAATCCACTGTACCTGTGCTCTAGGTCCTGTATAGGAGTAGGATGGAATCCACTGTACCTGTGCTCTAGGTCCTGTATAGGAGTAGGATGGAATCCACTGTACCTGTGCTCTAGGTCCTGGTAAAGGATAGGGATGAAATACACTGTACCAGTGCTCTGGGTTCTGGTATAAAAGAAGGATGGGAATGTACCTGTGCTTTAGGTCCAGGTATAGGAGTAGGATGGAAGAGAAATGAGATGGATAATACAAGATTAGGAACACACCAGCAGTCTATCCAACCCTCTGCAATATCAAATCAATATAAATATTAATCAAAAACTGCTACTGGTTGATGGTTCAGAAACAGGAAAAGATCGAAACGAAAATGCATTCAATTTCAATTTCAGCTTACAAAAACGGGTTTCGTCACCAATGATGTTTTTGAACTCGACTTTGCGATTTTCACCGTTCAGGTTGATCAATATTTGAACTTAACAATAACAAGGTCTTTTCTTTAATTATTTTCATATTTGATTGATAACGACTTAAAAAAGATGATCAAATAACGTTGCATTTTCAAAATAACTTTTTCCAGTTTTGTATCTTTTCTTAAAAAAAAATAATTTCCCCCGTCCCCCTCGCCTTTCGAAAATCCTTTATTTTCTCCAAAAAGTTAGGTACGATTGCGAGGATTTTTTAGGATTGTATTTGCTGAGTCAAGGAAAATGAACGATTTTTAGGAAAACATATTTTTTGGGAGTAGAATAAAAAAAACTTGCATTTTGATGTTCAATTTTTAATATCATTTCCCAGGGAGTAGGGGTAATTCTTAAAAATATACTCCCCTGACTTTATTTAAATTTAAAAACCTGTATAATCACATCTTCTTCTCCAGTTACCAGCTTGTAAATCTTTCTTCCAGCCTATGCTACCATCCCTAAACTCCAACAGATGTAAACAGAATAATTAGGATCATAGAAACAGTTATCACATTAAACTCATTCAATCCTCTCTGCTCAATCATTTAGACGTTCTTGAATCAATTCTGTTTTAACAAAGTTTAACTAATTTCTCAGATTTTTAAATCTTGTAAATAAATCTTTGTATTTGATGTAACAGACAAAAAGAACAGAAGAGCTTACTAATCTATAAACAGAAGTCAGAATTAACATAGTTCAACTACATACTGACATTTTAACTACGTATCTAGTGCAACTAAAGGGTGATTCTAAAAAAAACACACAAGATGGTAAAACTCAAAATTAACCAATAAAATAAGATAGAAGATGGCTAAAAATCCAATAAATATTAAGAACAGGATCCTTTAAGGCTAATTGATGGGGGAAAAAAATGACAAAAACATCTTGAAAACACTGATCAAGGTTTGTATTCAAAATACTAAATAAGCCAGTGCTGGAGAAATAATAAAGTGATTATTTTCTGGTATATACCATGTTTTTAGTCGAAAACCCATCACACAAACAACATCTTAAGCTTCATTTTTTCATATCTAATACAAAAAAATGAAAATGGCATGAAAAGTAGTCTGTTTTTACAAACTGACGGGCAATGAAAATCAATAACTTCAAAAAGAAAGATTGGTTTGGTGGTAATTTAATAATAATAACATGCGCATGAGTATGAAGAGTAAGTATTTTCAATGAAATTGTGGCGTAAATATAAAAATCTCGATTTAAACCATAATTTAAGTAATCAAAGTCAAAATAGTGACCTGGGATGATAGAGCTACATTCAAAGGAGCTGAAAGTATTAAATGATAAGCTTTTTAAAAATTGTGATTTAACCCTGAATAAAGATACACAGAGAATTTGATTTTGTGGGCGTTTACCGGCTTTTATTCCATGTAAAATACCGTTTGTTCTCTGATAAAAATGGGAGTCAGATCTATAAAAGAGACTAACGAGTGATATAAAAACATAAAGTAAAGGTTATATGCAAACTTTTTAGATTGGTACGTTTTTAATCTTTTGATTCACCGCCTGCAGCCCCGATAAATAAAAATTTGCATTTTGTGTGTTTTTTTAGAATCACCCTTTATCTACACATAGTTAAACTACTTATAGCTTTTTAATAAATCCAACCTAGGGGCTTTCAGGGACTGTAAGCGTAATTTCATGTGACCCACCATGCAAAGATGGCAATGCCCGATGTACAACCGTAACATTAAAACTTTAATCTGATCAAAAATGTGGAAGATATCGTCGCTTTCCATACTGTTAAGTGTTTAATTCTGATAATTTCTCTTTTAAGCAAGAAATGCGGAAGTAATTTTTGCAGAGAAACCGCAATGAAATAAAGAAATGGAAATCTCATTCTTACTTGATACAACAAAGCTTTTAAGGTACAGTGGTAAATCGGGCAATGTCATGTTTGAGTGGAGGGCAACTAGAGAATTCGCTTGCAGTCCCTTTAACCCTGCTATATACTGAGATGTGAGCCTCAAGGGGGGGGGGGTGCCTGTTTATCTTGAATATATCTGTTTCCTGTTGACGAACTTAACCTCAGGGTCTAGGGTTGTGAGGATGTGATGGCTGGTGAACGTGTCCGGGAGGTGCAGGACTAACTCCATGTTCTCTCCAGATACCTGGATAATATTATTTTACAGTGGGAACCATACAAATGTTTAATAGGAAGACGACATTTAGGCAATCTTTTGTGCATTTGATATGCTTCACATTTTATATTTTTACCAGGAACGTAAATAATTCAATTAAATCTAAAACTTATCATTCAGATATTAAAATGTCAAATTCAATTCGATTCATATCATGTATATTATGGTGAAACAAGAAGAAGTGAATAATAAAATCAAAAGGTGCATAGGTTCTCTGGGTGATGTCAGCCCTTAGTATTAAAATACAAAAACATTATTGCTCTAACTTGATGAAATTAGGTGGAAGTATTTTTGAAAAAATCTGGATTTTTGTTCAGGAGGCAATTCGATACTCTGTAACAAAAAATGTTGTACATGCTGCATTTAGTTATACAAATTGAGATACAATGCTGAAATTTTACATTCAGCCTCCCCTCCCATTGGTGCCCTCTACCAGGATCACAAAGAAAATTTAGGATCGGAGGTCATTGACTTTTACCAACAATAAATATTTTGCCGAAAAACCGAAAACGACCTCAACCTGATGCAATGTTCCAATCAATCTCAAATGTTCATATTGGGCCACATCACCCATAGAATCTGTGCACCCAAAAAAAAAATGTCGAACCTCATTCGTGTGTATAAACAGGGGACATTAGTTCACTGAGTGTTAGAAATGGGCCAAGTGTTAGTTTTGGAACTAAGTTCCTCTGATATAGTTGATATTTCATAATATTCTATAGAAACATTGAATACGATTTTAAGTGGAACAACCCATATTTGAGCCGCGGCTCAAATTCTTTAAATTCTGCCTGTGATTACCTTGAAGAGAAAGAGAACGGATTCTGGAAGGAAGTGTGTATAGGGTAGGGAGAAGGATATTGACAACGATCTAATATTTGACAACAGTCAACAAATATTTAAATTAAATTGGAACATAACTCCTCTTCTGGAAGAGCTATTTAGAGGAACATCAAGGTTTTGAAATTGTTGAGAGTAACGGGATAAAGCTTTGCTTTCTAATACTTAAGCGTAAAATCAAAAATAACGGAGCTACGAGGTCACAAAGCTGTAATATTGCAAATTTTCTCTGTCTAGATTGTAGTGTATCGAGCAAAACGAATAACTTTGCAAGCACATGTTTGTTCTTTCGTTCAAAAATAAAAATAACAGTTAACAGTTCTAAAGCTTGCAAACTCGTTAAATGCAAAGGCGTCACCAAAAAAATCTTTTCTTTTGCAAAATTAGCCGAACCTGATGCAATTAGCCGAACAAGAAGAAAATGGAGATTTAGAAAAACATAAATGTCCAAATATTTGCAGCTGCTATCATCTAATTAGTTTTAGAATTTTGTTAAAAAAAAATATGTTAAAAAATTACACTGTTAACATTCCTGCCACATATTCCCATATGAGAGTTCTCAGGATAGGTGCTAGTTGTATCAATCCAGTTATACTCATTAGCTGTAGTTATACACTCAAACTCCTAGGAATACAGACATACTCATTAGCTGTAGTTATACACTCAAACTCCTAGGAATAAAGACATACTCATTAGCTGTAGTTATACACTCAAACTCCTAGGAGTACAGATATACTCATTAGCTGTAGTCATACACTCAAACTCCTAGGAATACAAACATACTCATTAGCTGTAGTTATACACTCAAACTCCCAGGAATACAGATATACTCATTAGCTGTAGTTATACACTCAAACTCCAAGGAATACAGATATACTCATTAGCTGTAAGTATACACTCAAACTCCTAGGAATACAGACATACTCATTAGCTGTACTTATACACTCAAACTCCTAGGAATACAGATATTATAGAAGTCTCAATAACTCAGAATGATAACATATTTTCACAAGTTTATTTATTCATATGTTACTCTTTTAACATACTAAGAATGACTAGTGTAAAATCCGAGATTGAACAAGTTTGCGAAATATCAGTGAAACTGTTTGCGCATTTATGCAAACTCAATTCTAATTTTAACATGTAGGACAAAATCATATTTTCTTATAACTAAAAGTCAGGCTTCTACAGTTCTCCCTCCCAAGTTTCAGGCATGGTGCAGCAGGNATAAATTCTCTCGTCGGGGTCACCAGTATAGAAGTCTCAATAACTCAGAATGATAACATATTTTCACAAGTTTATTTATTCATATGTCACTCGTTTAACATACTAAGAATGACTAGTGTAAAATCCGAGATTGAACAAGTTTGCGAAATATCAGTAAACTGTTTGCGCATTTAAGCAAACTCAATTCTAATTTTAACATTTAGGACAAAATCATATTTTCTTATAACTAAAAGTCAGGCTTCTAAAATATACTCATTAGCTGTAGTTATACACTCAAACTCCTAGGAATACAGACATACTCATTAGCTGTTGTTATACACTCAAACTTCCAGGAATACAGATATACTCATTAGCTGTAGTTATACACTCAATCTCCTAGGAATACAGATATACTCATTAGCTGTAGTTATACACTCAAACTCTTAAGAAACACCATTAAAGGTAAGGTAGGCTTAATAAAGTAAGACAATAAGTCAGAATGTCAATACGTCAGTAAGTCTATTAGAGTAAGTCCATGAGTCAGTAAGTCAGAAAGTGTGAGGATCTAACCCTGAGTAAGAACTTGAAGTTAAATGTATAAGAAACTATCCTTGAGTAAAAACTTGAAGTTCCATGTATAAGGAACTAACCTTGAGTAAGAACTTAAAGTTCCATGTGTAAGGAACTTACCTTGAGTAAGAACTTGAAGTGCCATGTATAAAAACCTTACCTTGAGTAAGAACTTGAAGTTCCATGTGTAAAGAACTAACCTTGAGTAAGATCTTGAAGTTTCATGTATCAGGAACTCCTTGAGTAAGAACTTGAAATTCCATGTGTAAGGAACTAACCTTGAGTAAGAACTTAAAGTTCCATGTATAAGGAACTTACCTTGAGTAAGAACTTAAAGTTCCATGTATAAGGAACTTACCTTGAGTAAGAACTTAAAGTTCCATGTATAAGGAACTTACCTTGAGTAAGAACTTGAAATTCCATGTATAAGGAACTAACCTTGAGTAAGAACTTAAAGTTCTATGTATAAGGAACTTACCTTGAGTAAGAACTTACTTGAGTAAGAACTTGAAATTCCATGTATAAGGAACTAACCTTGAGAAAGAACTTGAAATTCCATGTGTAAGGAACTAACCTTGAGTAAGAACTTGAAGTTCCATGTGTAAGGAACGAACCCTAGAAGATCAGGAGGAGATCTACTCGACCAATCCTCTACCAAATCCTATATATTTTTACAAAATAAATTGAAATAAAAAATATATAAATACTCAACAGTCAACCATCAATTTGTAGAAATCAAATACAATACAGAAAACACATTCATTTCTCTCTTCAGTCTTCACACACAAAAAAAAACATTCTTCGGCATTAATATATATATCTTTATTTCTTGTAAATGAAAGTACTTTACAAAGTACTTGAGCTGGGAAAAGAATATTTCAGTAATATGGGGAGAGAGAGGTCATATTTTTCATTTGCAATAATCTTTTTTTTCGACTTCTCTAAATAATAATACTATTTATAATCATGTGTTTGATTTTAAACATGTTCTTACTCATGAAAATTCTCCCCTCCCGTTTTTAAAATATTAAGTGAAAAATAAGTAGGGGTAGGGTAGGGGG
>NW_019396333.1:263765-287085 GCF_000591075.1 Eurytemora carolleeae | reverse complement strand
AAAGTACTAACCACCCCCTCTCACTCCTTGAATTTCATGATGAAAACTAATTTCTTAAATCTCTTCTAATTCTTAAAATTTCCAATATAGCTAAAAAGTTTATAAAACACAATTTTTTCATGAAAAAAAATTTTCAATATAAATTTTTTATTCTTACCATACTAACAAAGCACATTATTATTAATATTTTTTCTATTCAATAATCCATCCACAAGTAATTATTTTCTGTTTTCAATATCTTTTTCTAATAAATATTTTTTTTAAATCCCTATCTTAAATCAATAAAGTTATTGATTGATAATTACATACTTTTTCATCCAATATATAATTAACATATATATATATATCCTCCAATTTAGTTTTTTTTTTCATTTAACATCATATTTTTTTATTTGTTTTTAATAAAAAATATCCGGTTTTTACCTGAAAGAACCATTTATGAACAAAGACAAAATTGAGTGTAGCTTTGCTGGCGGTAAACGTGAAATTCCATTCCTTTAAAACATAGAACCAGTTAATAATAAAATTAATAAAATAGAAAACTATAGTTTTTATAAAGTAAAATAAAATCACTGAAAACAATTGAAAATTAAAAATGAAATTAAACGTATTTTGTAGTGCCCACTTATTAGTAAGATTTGCATAAACGATTTAGAACATTTATTTAGTAAATAGTACAGAGTTCTTTTTATCTTAAATAGTGTTGAATTATATCTATTTCCTTTCTTGTCTCTGAGAGAGGAACCACAATTAAATATTGTGTGATATGGGCATACAACTCTAAAAGGTCACGTGATCCCTTTAAAGGTCACGTGATAGATGAATACCTGGTGACTGTTCCAATATTGAGGATAGAACATGTCTATTTGGAACTCCAAGGTTTCACACAAAATCAAGTCCCTAAAAATAATTTCAAATCAAACTAAATAATTTTGAAAAGCAAAAACCATAACATTTGTGGTATTTTCACACAATGAGAACCAGAAAACTGTGGAAAAGGAAGATGACTTTAGACAAAAGATAAAGTTTTAAAAAATCCGATGAACATAATGCACAGACCATTAGACTTAAGCTAATAGTAAATTCTTTGTAACAAAATACATTACAAAATACATTTTGAAGTTTTGGTTCTCAATGTAATTGAATTTATCAACATATTCATCAATTCAATTTATCCAAACGTAGAAAAGGTATTAATAAAATACAGAGAAAAAAGTATTAATGTTAAATATACAAGGTGTCCCACATCATATTGGATCGTGTTATAGCTTTGAACTGCGATTTCCGGGGCTAATCAGAAAATTTAAGAAGAACAAATCAGTCTAAAAAATTGTATGTTGCTTATATAAATTCATGCAGTAAATACTAGGTATTATGTGCGCATATTGGCCGTAAAGTTTGGAGATAATCTAATCTAATATGATATGGGACGCTCTGTAGAAAAAAAAATATTTTTAGTTCTAAGATTTGCTTCAACAGTCAACACAAAATAGCAAGCCGGCCTACGCTTAGAGACATATTCAGGGGGGGGGGTGATAAGGGAGTTCAACCCCCAACCTGGGGCAGTAAAATCTATGTATACAGGGGGGTTTTAGGCCCCAACGGATTTTAAGTCTCCATTGGAAATAAAAACATTTAAGCTGCCCCCCTTTGAACTAAATCCTGAGTACGCCCTTGCAACGCTACCTGTATGCAAGGGATGTTGTTCCTTCTGGTTTCATCAAATTTCCATTCAATCTAAAAAGAAACATAATATTTCAAAACTACGCTTAAAGGGACTTTTAATGTAATTTCAAACGACCATCCATTAAAAAAGAGGGGTATGCCCGATTCACAACGTTTCTCATTAATGTGAAAGATAACGTCAAGTTGCTATTTTGACAAGTGTTTAATTCTGATAATTCCTCCACTGTTTCCTGCATGCAGTATTAAGCTATGAAACAATAAAGACAATAATTTTTTTATTTCCATGATTTACTGCCTTTAATTTCTTTTCAAAAAGAATGAAATTACCTTGTAGAGTATCCACTGCTGTTTTCTATATACCACGGAATTGTCATTTCAAAATAACTTCCCTAAACAAAGTTTTTTTTTTGATTTTACAAAAAAATTTACAGATGGACCCATTAAACCGTGGAAAAGGAAGACGACATTTCGTAAACAAATAGTTTACCAGTAGCCCAAAAAATTAAATGAGTCTATGTACACTGTACAACTGCTGTACAGTTTCAGATCTTTTCTGCACAGCTGTAAATATCTCCCTGTATTTAAGTTATATTGTTGTTTTCTTTAATTGATATTGTTCGTACTTTAGAAGTTTCTAGTTTCGACTGGAAACTAGTAATTAAGCAGAATAAATAAGAAGCACTTAAATCTATTAAGCTTTAACCCGAACTATGTTTCGTTAAAATTAACATTAAAATCATTTTTTAGTTAGTAAAGTACAATTATTAATAAATATGCATTAAAACCAAATAATTCATGAAACATTATGGTGCAATGATTATACATAAGTAATTTAAAATCACAACAAAATTACGAACTTTTCCTCAGTATTAATAATTAAATTGGTCTTGGATACAGTTCAGCCGTTTTGACGTTTATTGGACACAAACAAACCAACAGACCAACCAACAAACAAACAAACAGACTGCAGACTGCCTAATTATAATGTATTAACTATTTCTATTGCCACCAACCTGAGCAATGTTCATGTGTATAGCTTTGGTCTCCTTGTCCTTCGAGAAAAGAATATCAATAGTCGCCTCGTGGAGAGTAGACAACCGGATATCAAACCTCTTAGCAGCACGCTTATCTCCAGGTATAGGTTTAGGGGTAGCCTACATAATCAATTAACCAATAAATCAATCGATCAATAAATAAATCAATAAATAAATCAATAAATAAATCAATCAACCAATACATCAATTAATCAATATATATATCAGTCTTTACGTTAATAAGTCAATACCTCAAACAATCAATACAATAATCAATCAATATACGACAATCAGTCAATACATAAATCAACCAAACAATCAATCAATGCGTTGTTCATCCACACATCAATTTAATCAATAAATAATTTTCATCAATGGACTCATTCCAATAAATCAATCAGCCCATAAGCCAATCAATCAACAAACCGAAAAAAAATTATTAGATTTACCTTTAAGGGTTGGTAGTCTGGAGGAAAGAAAAATTTATACAGAAATTCTCGTTGCCTAAAAATTTACAGATTTTCAAAACAGAAACGAAAAAATGTAACGACTTAAAATCTTCTTAAATAAAAAATCTATATACGGAGACTAGAAGCGACTATATGTATAAGTCCAATGACTTCAATTTGCAGCAGAGCCATGATTCTTACTTTTAGATTCGCTTATTTGTCTTAAACATGTCCATGAACTTAAAAATTGAAATATTTTGAAAACTTTTACATCGGAAAATAATCTTTTTAATTAAAAAAAAAACCTGTCAGCCCAAGGTCCATAGCTGATATCAGTTCCCTTGCCACACTTGATATCTAGACCCCAGGAGGGTTGGGCAGGTTCTACCATTTCCCCAGATGGTAGGGTTAACAACTCCACATGTTCAGGGACCACGCCAGGCTTAACAATTCACGGATGTTAGGGATAATACAGATTTGAAATGATAGATTTGAGCAAAAGATCTAGGAGAGAGACAGCAATCTATTACCCCCACTTTAGTAAAATCCGGGTGGGGGGCGATACTATTTTTATTGATACAGTGTGTACACTGCACACATTGAAGTAGTATTTTTTCCCCCTCCCTGACTTATAATCTATAATCTTTCTTGTACTATGCAATGGAGTTAAGCTCGTCAAGCTAAGAATTAACGTATAAATTTGTATTAACAATGTCAGGCACGAAAAAGAAGAAAAAGAAATTCAAAAATTGGAGAAAATCAACTTTACCTCATCCATGTAGTAGTAAAGATGAACCAGATTACTGGCTAATATTACAAATCCATCCCCCATATTCCTCGGAGCTTCATCATGAGACCGTAAGCCTGTGTATTTAGGACTTTCGGCCAGTATAACCTACACAAATGCTGCCGTTGTATTTTCTGGTAACCTTTCATTTATAAAAAGGCGCATGGTGGAATCACAAAATATTAGTTTTTAAACCTTTATCTGATAAATTATGTGGAGACATTGTCGTTTTCTTAACATAAAAAAGTATTAAATTCTGATAATTTCCTCCAACTGAATCTGTAGAAGAAATACGCAAGTGAAAAGTTTTAAAGATAAACAATAAACATGGCTATCTCATTTATTTTTGATTATACAATATACAATCCTTTAAGGGTACCCTTGTGAATTAATTAATAAAACTGGAGAGTCACTTTAGATTATTATTTTATATCTCAGTACATCAAATTAAAGTACTCTTACTAGAATTATCAATAATGTAATGCAATTAAATATCAAAATTTAATATTCTTTACCAGGAATACGTATTTTTAGCTCTACTAGAAAATAGGAAAATTATTAGAGATTTGATTTAATGAAGAAAAAAAAATGAATACTTTTTATATAGATACATATAATTTCAACTGATTTAAAAAATAATCAAGATAAAATGGATAACAATTATAGTTAAATAAAATAGAAGTAATAGTGGTGGGACTGGGGGTTACCTTGATGTTCTCAGCGTTGCATTTAATAAAATGCATGAAATGATCCAGGTTTGTGTTGGCCGGCTTAGTGGAATAGGTCAAGTGCGACTCTTCTACAGAAACCTTTAAGATCAAGACAAACATCAAAACAAATTCAAAATATAAAGGGTTTTGTATCGCTTATTCAGGGAAAATAAATAAACGTTGATGAAAAGTTTCACCAAGTATTAAACAAAAATGACAATTTAAACCCAGTTTTTCAATTTTGAATCCCAACTTTGACTTTTAAAAGATAAATTTCCTTATCAATTACCTCAGGAGCCTTTAAAAAGCAAAGACGACTCCTGAATCGGCCATATAAATGCAAGTCATAAACTTTATTCTGATATCAGATATATCCTTAAAATTTTAACATTAATCAAAACGATGTGGGACACGCTGTATAATATAAATATGCTACAGGGTGTCCCAATAAAAATGGGAATTCAGTGACGATTTTTATTTAGTCTCCAATCCATGTCGCATTTTTCACAATTAATGCAGAATTCCAGCTTAAACATCTAATATCGAAAACGCATGGTCTTCAGATTTCCAAAATGTGGTCTAATATTTTTGTATCTTTCAAAATTTGTACAAATTCCATTTTTTCAATAGATCATAATTGTCTTAATGTCTAATATCTTCATCAATTTCCATGTTTATTGGGACACTCTGTATATAATAAATATACATGATATGTAACCTACCAATAATGTTGTTGGAAGAAGACGGTTTCCAAATATTAGTTTTCCAGTGGAAATATCAACCTGAAAAAAATCATATCGCAATTATTTGGTTCTTCAATCTTTGTTTTAAATAATCATCTGAACATATAAAAGTATTCCTTTTAAAACTCTTTCAAATTCCATCCAAATTTAATGAAATTCGATTCAAAATCAATAAACTCAATTATATTCCAGCCAAACTCAATAGAACTCAATAGAACTCAATACAAACTCAATAAAACTCCATACAAACTTAATGAAACTAAAAAAAAACAATAAAACTTCATGTAAAATCAAAAATAATCCATCCAAACTCAATAAAACTACATACAATCTCAATAAAACTAAATACATTCTCAATAAAACTCCATCCAGACTCAATAAAACTTCATTACTCAGTAAAACTAAATACAAACTCAATAAAAATAAATACAAACTCAATAAAACTACATACTAACTCAATGTTGTAGAGCCATGCTCTAGGTTCTAAGCAACTCAAAATACTTCAAACGAACTCAATAAAACTTCATAAAAACTCAATTAAACTAAATACAAACTCAATAAACTACATACAAACTCAATATCTTTCCATACGAACTCAAAAAAAACTTCATACAAACTCAATAAAACTCCATAAAACCTCAATAAAAACTCTATCCTAACAAAATAAAACTCCATACAAACTCAATAAAACTCATATTTAACAAAAACAAACCCCCTCCCCCACTCACTATCGTTGGATTAAAACTTGTGTGCACTGTATAGTGTATACTACCTTGATAACAGGGATAAGGTCTCTCCAGTTTTTGCCTAGAATATACTCGCTAGAATCCATATCTAGGTCTTCCTTCTTATCCTAGAATATTTATATTTTGCCTAGAATATACTCACTAAAATCCATATCTAGATCTTTCTCTGAGTTCCTTCTTATCCTAGAATATTAATATTTTGCCTAGAATATACTCACTAGAATCCATATCTAGATCTTCCTTCCTATCCTAGAATATTTATATTTTGTTTAGAATATACTCGCTAGAATCCATATCTAGGTCTCCCTTCTTATCCTAGAATATTTATATTTTGTCTAGAATATACTCGCTAAAATCTTTATTTATGTATTTTCTCTTTCTTTTTAATATTGAAACAATTAATTTAATTTTGTTTAGTAAAATGTAGCGTCATTATTTTTCTCGTCTTGAGATTAGAGCGATGGCATCTTCTCATCGTTCCATTTTCATCGCAATTTAAATTTTTTTAATGTTCGACACCCAAGTCACTTTGTCACATACCTGTACAACTGTAGATTCTTGTCGAGGCAGAATGCCAGGTTCCAAACCGAACTTTTCCTCTAGATCCTTGTACAGATGAGATCTGTTGTACACATGCAGCTCAAAACCGTACAATTGTACCGACAACCTTAAACAAAAAACTGTCAAACGTGTATGTACATTGTACAGGTGAGATATGTTGTTTACAAGTGCGGCTCAAAACCGTACAATTGTACAGATAACCTAATCAACAGAAAAACATGAACAGCTGAGATCTTTTGTTCACGTGCGGCACAAAACCGTACAGTTTTACAGATTACCTATACAATAGATTACAGGTACAGTTAAATCCCTCCCTGTTGTACAAATGCATTTCAACCCTATACAATTGTACAGTAATCTCACCACAAAAGATGTCTCCAAAGCTAAACAATATAAAGCAAAATAATTGTCGTCTGCTTTTAGTCTTTTTTGACTGATTTATCTTTGAAAATGAAGTAGGCACAGCATAAAAAAAACTTCTTCCGTTTATGGGACAAAAAGACTTAAGTAAAAATGTTCACCTGGTATCTGAATGCGAGAGATCTTCGGAAACATTTTTAGGTACGTAAGCTCGCCACCATCTAAAATAAGAAATAATCAATATTCGAAATAATTAAAAGGTATTGAATGTAGTTGAACGTAGTTGAACCACTGCCTTAATGCACCGGGTCAACCTGAAAAAAAGTGGTTAAATTTAGTCTAGTAGTTCAACTACATCTTGCATTCATTTAATCTGGTCCCTTGTAGGGAAAAATAGCCCTAAAGACATATGTGTGTTCTAATCATGTATTTTAAATTCCAAATCTTATATGAATCCATCTAAGTCAAAAGCTTGTGAATTTGGCCAATGTTTTGGTTCAAGTCATAAAGCTGAACTCCATCTAATTAAAAAGTTTTGATTTCTGATCACTAACCTGAATATAATATATCCATCTAGTGCTCTGACTGACCAGTCCGGAGTAATGTACGCAAAATCTCGAAACATCACTTTACCCGCCATCACTGAGAAACTGAGGGAACCAATCTAAATAAAGGGAATATTCGTGGTTGTATATTTAACGAAATTTTGAGAATGAAAGGATGAAAGATTGCAAGAATGAAAGGATGAGAGCATCAAATGCTGAAAGGATCAAAGGATCAAATGCTGAAAGGATGAAACGATCAAAGGATAAACGAATGAAAAAATAATACATGAACGAATGGATGAAAGAATGAAGGGATGAAAGGTTGAACGAATGAAAGAATGAATGAACAAAACGAGTAAACGAATGAACGCATAAATTAATAAATTAATGAATTACCTTGACGTATCCTACTTGAACAAACTTGTTAATAAGACTGGTAAACATGGAACCAACCACACGGGAGTTAAAGAAGGTTATATAAGTGATCTTAATAAACAATTAATCAATCAATCAATCAATCAATCAATCAATCAATCAATCAATCAATCAACCAATCAGCAAAAAATCATTAAAATTAAAATGACCAATTTTTCTATTTAGCTATGGTTTGAACCCAACTCCGGGAGCGTCGACAGAATTTATAACATGTCGTCTTTACAATTTTTCCATGGTTTTTATACTATTTTACCTAAATCCCAGGAATAGTAAAAATAAATAAATAGCCATGAAATATGCAGGATCATTTTTGAAAGCTCCATATAATTATTCAATTAAAAACCTAAACATCCGCAGCATTTCATTACCAGTAGGTTTAGGAAACGACATTTTATTTCGATGTTTCCAAAGTTCTGTATCTAATTTGAAACCGGTCCGGATGTGTAACAATGTAACATACTATGCCCCAATAACCAATGCTTCATACGGCCTACGCGGCAAGCCCTGCGCACTTGAAAAGTTGACAGTGATGGTGATGGGCGGGTTTCGAGACAGAAACATCCGATAAAAATCAAAGTACAAAAGATTAATTAAAAATTTTACTTTAAGTTCTTCTAATACCAGATCTCTCTTATTTTTCCAAAATACTTCCTTTCAAATAAAAGAAACAAACAAAACATCAAAAAAAAGATTACGGCTTTATTTCAATTAAAAAAATTACCCATATCATCGCCAGAAAGAGTGAAGCAAGGAAGAAAGCAAAGTTTGTCTCTTGGGGAATGGGAGGCAAAAAATCTGGAAACAAAATCAAAACCTCACTTTCAAATTTAAAAATTGTGTCGTAAGAACAAAAAAATGTGGATTATTATAAAGTTAACTTCTTAGTTTTTTTTTATTATAATTTATGTGTGTCAATTATTTAAGTTATGTTTAACCACTGTTTAAATTTTCCGGAGAGTAATACGTTTTGTGCCCCCCCCCCTTTAAAAATTGTGTCGTAAGAACAAAAAAATGTGGATTATTATAAAGTTAACTTCTTAGTTTTTTTTTATTATAATTTATGTGTGTCAATTATTTGTGGCAATAGAAAAATAAAAATTTTTTTCATTTAAGTAATTTTTTTGATCTTATAAAAATACAAAAAATAACTCCTCTAAGGATAACAGCGTTATAGTTAAAAGGGTCCTTATCAAATTATTGGCATGAAATATTCGCAACACCCTGCTAAAAAATGTTTAAAGGATTTTTAAAATTATATAAGCTAGATCCTTTTCAGAAAAGATACTTAAAATATTTTCTTTTGTACTGCTAACAACGTTTCAATTATTAATAATGAAAGCTTATTCGTAAAATTGTTTGGGTTAAAGATGAAAGTTTGCTTGTAAAATTGCTGGAAATGAATGTGTTGGTTAATCAGAAAAGTTTGCTTGTAAAATTGCTGGAATTGAAAGTGGTGTTAATATTTTCCTAATTTGTTGAAGTCTCCGACAATATCCTTGTTAAACTCCTTGATCTCATAGCTAGCAATATTGAAGAAACCTGGAACCAAAATACTGATCTATTAGACGACCGAACTAACTTAAAGGGACTGTTAACGTAATTTCAAGCAAGTCTCACTTGTATTACAGTGTTCGGCGTTTATATCAATACAATGAAGACGACTTTTCCTTTTAAAGTGTTTATCTCTAACAAGCGTTTTTCAAATTACAAGTTTATTTACAAGTAAACAAAGAGAAGATTTAAATTGAGAGCTTCTCTTTGTTTCCCTGTTTATGTGCATCCATGCTGTTTGAAAGTTTGGTAGAAATCTTAAGTCTTAAAAATTTAAATCTTAAGTCGTCTTCATTGTATTGATAAATATATACGGACTGTAGTTTAGGGCTCAGTTACATTTGGCATAATTACACTTGTCATTAGTAACACTTGCCATAAGTTACACTTGCCATAATTACAAATAATAATAGTTATACATACATACATTTTCTTATTGAACAACTAAAATCATAACTTTTATGACTACAATTAACAAATCTAAACGAGGGTCAGCTCATGAGCAGTATATAAGGTTAAGTTACTGCTCTATTGGAAAAGTATTGTATTGTCATTGATTCTTCAACAAGCTCTTTTATAGTGTTCATATCTCTCCCGTCAGCATTGTAAGAAAACTAAAGTTGGGAGTTTATGAGAAAATTTGTCGCATTTATAGAAAAAAATAGTTAGATTTACATCTTTGTAAAAGTTGGAAAATTATGACTAAAGCAATTATGGCAAGTGTTACGTATGACAGAAGTATTCATGGGAAGTGTAATTATGGCAGAAGTATTATGGCAAATGTAACTGAGCCGAGTTTAGAAGTTCCATGGCAACATTTACAACATTATGTTTTAAACCATTGCTTGAGCAAAATTGTGTGAAGGACCTGCAGTTAAATATAAATAATATGAGAATTCGAGGAAGCTATAATGGTTTACTTTGTTGGCCCATCTGCATACAAACTTAATTTTTAACCCTAGGAAAATATCCAAAATGGTTACACAAAGTGTCCATATGAGGATTCAGAACGGGACCCTCCATTTAAAAAGTAGTATGCCAAGCCAATTCTGATTATTTATGTATTGGTTCCAGCAGCAAAAAATCCACAAGTCACTTTTAAAGAGAAAGCTTTAATGAATATCGTTGCAAGTCATTCGAAATCACGTCACAAGTCCCTTTAAAGATTAGTTATAGTATATTATTACTAGCTAGAAAACCAAGCGTCCAGAGTACCCGAGGTTTCTCCCGCCGTCTACCCCTCTTGGTCGTATATTGCGACTTGGGCTATTTTCTGAAGTGGACCCACTCAATTCAGAATCTCTAAACCAAGCTAAGAACATTCCCGTTGTTCTCTCGAGTTACCCAATCAAAGTTTGAGACAATTCACTCAAGGGATTTCTGAGTTATGATCGGACATACAAAAAACAAACAGAGATTATAACTTAATATTAGTATTATCCCTGAAATGGTAAGGTTACGGAGCTGGATACCGTCCCCCGCTACTAGCGGGCTCTGTGTCCCCACCGTGGACTCCGACATTTTTAAAATCAATTCATCTGAAAATATAAAAAATATTTATTAAAATTAACTGGATTGAATTTTCACAGGAAAAAAGACCTCAAGGTCTAATTGTTCATCTGGTTCAAAACTGTCTTCATCATATTGTTAAACTTAGGGTTCACGTTCAGGTCTAAACATAATTATCGTTTTAATCATTATTTTTAACATTTAACAATTTAACATAAAGTCAGTAATCCTGGGTTAGGGTCTAGCTCCAGCCCCTTTTCTTTGTCTGCATAGGTTTTAAGCAAGGAGTATGGAATAACAAGGAACAGGAATCGACCAGTTCCGCCTCATCAAATAATAATAACAATATCAACAACTGCAATAAAAATAACAATAACAATAACAATAACAATAACAATAACAATAACAATAACAATAACAATAACAATAACAATAACAATAACAATAACTATAACTATAACAATGTACCTGTTATACCCTCAGTAAGAGATCTTGATAAAGTAGTGTCAGTATTACACTGGGACAACAGTAGGGTTTCCAGATACTTAGAAATTACAGAAGTTATTTTAAGATTTTTAACATTATTTGTAAATTTAGTTGTCATATTAATATTATTCATTAATTTATATGATTTATATTAATCAAAGGGAATATCTTTGTAATTTCTATTTATCGATTTAATTCAGATTTTAAAATCCCGACAAAGTTGACAAGGTTGACCCAGCTACATGGTTCAATACTGCTGGAGAAAATGTTACCCGATTAATAAGGAATACTGCCTATAAAGGCAATCTTCTTCCATCAAATCGATCAAATACAGATCAACGGAAAAAGTTCTTTACAAATAGTTAACCCGGTTTGGAATGTACTGCCGACGGAACTAAAAAACTCAAGAAATGTCAAGACAGGACTCGAGAAAATAATTTTCTGAAACTGTGTCAGGAAACAGTGTAAGGGAGGATGATAATGAAACATAAGGAAATGAAATCTGAAAAAGAGGCCCCGCTGGGCCGCTATACGTTCCAAGATGACTCTTAACTGACCACTGTTCAGACTAGAAACATCAAGAAATTTGCCTTGTTCACAATGATACTCTTAAAACCTGTATCTGACTAATAATGTAGAAGATATCGTTTTTCTAAAATGAAAAGTTTTCAATTCTCATAGTCGCCTATACTATTTTTGTACCAAGACACCCGCAAGAAACTATTAAAAGAGAAACCACAATTAAAAATAACCCTTTTTTCAAAGACACATAATGGATATCTCATTCATTCGTTATCAGTCAAAACGTTGAATGGTCACTCCAAATTACGGGCTTTAAGTTAAAGAAAAGTTTTAAAAGTTAAATTTATTTTTGAGTGGAAAATTCAGTTAACAGTAAATAATAGCATAATATATATGAACTGCTGATTGTGAACTAAATGAATAAAGTGCATTACTAAGTTAAGAAAAAAGATAAGATGAGAAAATATTTATGATAATAAAAAATAATCTTTGTATCTGAGAAGACCCTCCACCGGAATATCAATATCAATATCAATATCAATATCAATATCAATATCAATATCAATATCAATATCAATATCAATATCAATATTAATGTCAATATCAATATCAATATCAATATCAATATCAATATCAATATCAATATCAATATCAATATCAATATCAATATCAATATCAATATCAATATCAATATCAATATTAATGTCAATATCAATATCAATATCAATATCAATATCAATATCAATATCAATATCAATATCAATATCAATATCATTAATAATAATATAATTATCATTAAGCCTACTATCACTGTTTCTCGATGAAAACTAGAATTGTACAAACTAACCATGATTTAATTATATAACTCTAAATACCACCAATAAAAATCCTGTTTGCGAATTTGTCAGTTCATTTATGACTAAAAGAATATGTCCACAGATAAAAAATAAAGATTTCATGAAATAAAAAAGCAACGATGGCGCAATTGCCTGAAATAAATAAACCTGTTCTCTAAAATACTCCGGCGTCTGCCCGTGGGACCAGCTCCAGGCAATTTTTACTAAACCGGGTAAAAGTGTGCGGCATTCACGCGCAGCAGCATCTGGATGCCGCACAATAATCCCTTGCCAGATATTGAGTAGCACCAAACAATGCTGTCCTAGAAAATATAAAATGGTTTTAAAAATGTTACCGTTTCTGTCTGCAAACGTAATTTCAAGTTACACTCCATTTGTACAAATGTATACCTAAAATCTTTATTGATTGAAAATAGATATTTGCATTAAAATTTCGTGAAATGTGTGAAATCATTTGCATCGAGTCCACAGTCCACACTGTTCACTAGAGCATTTTTATGCTTGCAGTGCACATAGTATTTACCGAGAAAAATGGTACCGTTGTGAATCACAGACTTGAAATTAAGTTTTTAGTCACATTTTAATCATATAGATATTCATTTATATCAGACTTTACATACAAAGAGAAGAGTGTAGCTTAACTAAATATATTTATCTAAAAAATCGATCCAAAACTTACCTAACACTTGTATTTCCGATTGAATGAGGCCAGACAACCTGGAAACCCATCTGATAAAATAAAATAGTATTAAAGACAATTAGAAGTCTCAACAAAAACAAGTTATGATAAAAATTAGCATGGCCTTGATTTTTTAGCTTTTTTTTAACCATCAAATACAAAATTCCGTCAAGATCTAGAAAACCCTAAATTCAAAGAGTTCAGTTAGATCTAGTAACCACTAAATTCACCTAAATTCTACTGGACCTAGTGAACCCTTAATTTACCTAAATTCTATTGGACCTAGTAAACCCTTAATTTACCTCAGTTTAGCTGGACCTGGTGAACCCTAAATTTACCTGGACCAAGTAACCCCTTAATTTACCTCAGTTTAGCTGGACCTAGTAAAACCAAAATTTAACGTAGCTCAGCTGGACCTAGTAAACCTTAAATTTAAATTAGCTCAGCTGGACCTAGTACACCCTAAATTCACCTTAGTTCAGCTGGACCTAGTAAACCATATATTTAAATTAGCTCAGCTGGACCTAGTGAACCCTAAATTTACCTAAGCTCAGCTGGACCCAGTAAATCCCAAGTTCCTTGAAGAAGCTTGGACAGAACCAATTTCTTCTTCATATTTGATTCCATATCCAAACTAAAATAATTTTTAGAAAAATTAATAATCAAAAATATGCTTCACAGAAAAATTCTTCAGAGACATAAATGTTGGAAAAATCTCAAACCTTTCCTCCCTAAAAAAAATAATAGCTAAAAATAGAGTTTCAAATAAATAGTTTTAAATTTTTTTTTAATGAAATGGGGATTTTGGATTTTTTTCCAGGCAGTAAGCCTCCCCCCCTCCTACAGTGGGGTATCAGGGGGGGCATCAATATTAAGTTTACACCATAAACCTCTTATTCAAGTCAAATAAGGCTGCCAATAAAGATTTTTTTTTGATAGAAGTTTCTAAATAAGCCGTAATGTTGCCTTAAAGTTCTAAAATCTGACGGGAAACTGGTCATTTCCGTGATAACCCTTAAATTAGGTATTTTGTACATGAATCAGAGACAAAACAAATACTTTGGCGAGCTTGCGACGCTCCCATATCTTTTATTAATGGTCATTCAAATCTATTTATATATCTAGATTATCCTAAATACATTGTAATTTCGTGTAAAAAAAGCCATAAAAACATAATATTTTTTACGTCTCCTGTATAACCTATGTACGCAATATTTCGGAGTTACAGGATATATGAACGGGAAAAGTAATTATAGATTGAAATCATTATAAATCAATGCAAAATACAATTGATCAATGTTTGTAAATGAAAAGATTTCAGAATACATTAAAATTGTCCATTCTCATTATGAATCACAAAGCATATGCATTTTAAAAGGAAGATTATGACAAAAACAAGTCACCCCCTCCCCATGCACTGACTCCCTTATATTACCCCAATGTGCACCCCACACCCTAATTTATAATAATATTTACCAGGCTATAGTTTTCTCTACAAGTAGGTCAACTTTACTTATTTTTGCTGGATACAGGATAGAATCCTTAAACCAACCTATTTATTTTTCTATAAGGGTTGTTTAATGTTCATAGATCATGGATCATGGATCATGGATCATGGATCATGGATCATGGATCATGGATCATGGATCATGGATCATGAATCATGGATCATGGATCATGGATCATAGATCATACATCATAGATCATAGAACATAGATCATAGATCATAGATCATAGATCATAGATCATAGATCATAGATCATAGATCATAGATCATGTTCGCGCTCCTTTTTAAAGATGTTCGAATGTTTTATTGTTGCTTTTTTTCAGAGGAAACTTCTTCAATACATTATGAACAAATTTTTGATAATTATAGATTAGAGTGATTTTTAAATTTTACATTTTACTCCTTTGTCAACATTACGCAGCCCTGGGGTCATGTCAGGTCCCACGAAATATGTTAGTTCTATTAGGAACAGAAGAATAGTTTTTTCTTTTACCAAAAAAGTAATGTTTCATATTTTCCAGAATAATTTTTAAAAAAATAAATATTCCTTTGAGCAGAGTTTGAGAAGATAGATCAGAGGGTGTACTGAAGATTCTAGAACCTACAAACAATTGATTATTATAAAAACTGGGGTGTATAATTTTAAGAATAGCTTTTGACCAATTTAGGAAAGAAAAATGAAAAAGCTGATTGGCAAGTTATTTTCCTCTGAAATCCATTTGTTTTCCTAAATTCAACTAAAAACCTAAATCCCTATCTTCTTCGGTAAAAAATGATTTTCTAGAAAGTAGGGGGGCCGGGGATGATGATTTAGAAGTAATTAAACACCCCTTTATAAAAATAATGTTAAAAACTAATATGTTGATAAATCTGATAAGAAAGCCGATGTAAAATATACGTTTAAGAAAAAAAATATTCTGTACAAATTTATTTTAATTGGAAAAGATAATAATATTAAATGGAATGTATATAAATATATAATACATCGTTAAGTTTTTCAAACTAAGAAGAATATTTAGAATACAATTTTGTTTCTTCAATGTAATGTAAAATTTTACCTCGATATCTTTAGTATAAAGACTTGGTAGAAGAGCGTCATAGAGTACATTATCCCGTCCATACTTAGTAAGATAACTACTTGGTATTCCTGGATAATATATAGAGTACATTATCCCGTCCATACTTAGTGAGATAACTACTTGGTATTCCTGGATAATATATAGAGTACATTATCCCGTCCATACTTAGTGAGATAATTACTTGGTATTCCTGTATAATATAGAAAATACATTATCCTGTTTTGTAATTCCTACAATAGATATGTAGTAAATGCCGTACTCTTAAAACTTCGCCCCAAACTGTATCAGTCAAGGTACAGCCCGTTCGCTATCACAGTCAACCAGGACACAATCCACTAGGCAACAATCCCGTGAACTATCAAGGCCACTAACACAGGGCGAGATCTTGGTAGCTATCAAACAAGCTATAACTCAGGCTCTAAATGCCCCACAGGGACACAAGCGTAGCTATAAAACAAGCTATTACTCAGGCTCTAAATGCCACACAGGGACACAAGCGTAACTACCCAACAAGCTATTACTTAGGCTCTAAATGCCAAACTGTGACAAAAGCGTAGCTATCAAACAAGCTAATACTTCGGCTCTAAATGCCACACAAGGACACAAGCGTAGCTATCACACCAGCTATTACTCCGGCTCTAAATTCCACAAAAGGATACAAGCGTAACTATAAAACAAGCTATTACTCAGGCTCAAAATTTAGCCACACAGGGACTCAAACATTGGCTATCGGTCAAGCCCTTAATCGATCTCTACCTTTAATTAAGATAGGATCTCAACCCGAATATTTAAACGAGGATACAATTTTTCTACATTGTAATCAAAGGAGTACTGATTCTACCTAACTATATTTGAGGTTTATATGTTACAAGTTAAAGTTAATAGACGTAATTACAATCCCTTGATCGTTATCTATATCACATGATTAAGGCAATCATGTTACGTATTACAGCACAGTTAAAATAGGCACATTTAAGATGTGCGTATTTATAGAATTAGCGAAGATAGATATAATGTAGTTAAGCTATCTCCACACATGTTTATAAGTTGAATGTACATATAAAAAAGGTTTAAGCTAACAATGCTACGTATTCATTTACACCTCAGTTCAAATGAATAATGGTTTTTTACGTTAAGTTTACAAACATATAATTAATGATGTACAATTTACTACAAGTTAACAGAATATCATGTGACTCGATATTTATTACATAGAGATATTTATATTAACCTGTTAGAATATATTTACAGAAATGAACTCCCATTAACCGCGGCCAGACCATCCAACTATCCAACCATCTGGAATAGTTTTTGGTCACTTAAAGGGGCTGTAGACAAACATTCAAGTGTACCTTTAATTTTAAAAAAAAGTATATCCAACTCTCTTGTGTTTTCATTTGGAAAATTATGTTTTTTCTTGTGATTTTTACTTTTTTGTTTGTATTCGGTTAGAATTCAAAAAAGTAAAAATCACGGTCAAAAAAAAACATATTGTCCTGAATGAAAGACAAGACAGTTACGTAAATAGATATTTTCTACCTCAGTAAATAAGGGAATATTTTGGTGAAGTGTTCTCCACCAAGTTTTCCATCAAGACCGGAGAAAACAACACAAGCACTAGATCAAATTATCTCAATGAAAAACAAAAAATTGGGCCTCAGGATCCGGATCATATACAGCATCATATCTAGGTCCATAATGATATTAGTAAAAAGCATAACTTAAGGCCGAATTTTTGTTTGCCTGGTTTTTAGTCATTGGAGAAATATTAAAGCGAAATCAATACATACATTTTCAATCATCATTAAAATTTGATTTTTGACAGTGGGGTCCAGAGACCAGAATCCAATTCTACGTTAAATCAAATGAGTCCCACGAATTAATGGCAGCACTCTCGCCAGTTGCTGTTTCCAAAGAGCGGTTTTTGTTTTTTACCTGTGACATGCGGCAGGATTAAAGGTCCAGGTTTCTAAACGTGGAGAGAGGATTTGAAATATCTCACTCAGATTCTCCTCTAAAAATTACATGATTCGAACATTTTTATTTAAACAGAAAAAACAACTCTGTTGCTAAAATATTCAGGTAATAAAGATTTTAACTAGTGGAGAAAATAAGCAAGTCCATGTTAGGTTTACAACAAAGTTTTTCGCAAGAAACTAAAAAAAAGTTAGCGGTAAATTGAGGAAAATTTTGAGTAATTTTACCCAAAATTGTGGAGAATTTCTTTTGAAGATTAGTTTCCAGTTCCAATTTGATCCTGGACACTTGTTCATGGTGAGAGAAACTGGACCAGGACATCCAGGACATCCAGGAGGATTGATCATTTTCCGAGTTCTCTTCAATCTCAAGGATCTTAGTAAATTCGAGATTCTCCGGGTTTTCGAAAGAGTTGGATGCATTATTTTCTCCAGAATTAGTTGATATGTGCATGTGCTCACATATCAATACGAGCAGTAAACCTTATAAATATAGATTTTATTTCTTGGATCAACAAATAAGGGAGTATTTATTTATGCATTATTTATGTACATTCGTATTTTTTTATTAATACTAAACGTTGGAACCGGCTGAAATGATTGAACCCTTAAATCTGATATCGGGTTGAATATAAAATTATGCCCTGAAGCAAAAACATACCGTTAAAACATTAAAAATTATATGAAGTTTCATGCTCCTCCCTCCTTCGAAGGCAAGGGTTATTTTGAAGAAGAAAAAAACCACATAAAAATCTATCTTTATTCCTAAATGCTTGTTTTCAACTGTCTCTGCTTGGATATTGAGAAGAACGTGAAGACTGTTTGGTAACTGCTCAAGGTAGTCCTCAGAGCAGTAAGGACGCTCTTCAGGTAGGTTTAGAGAAGGAGTCAATCCTTTCTCCAAACCTTCTTGCTTTTCCATCTTAGTTTTTGAAGGCACTGAAAAATAAAGAATTTAAATCATTAAAACAAGATATCTTCATTTATTTACCAAAAATGTATCGCAATTATGAACTTTAAGGGAGAAACTTTTGAATTTCGTTAAACCTATGACTTCAGCCCTCAGATGAATTAAAACCATTGGATGAATTGATTGGAATTAGATGGAATTGAATGGAATTGGGACTGTAATTGGAATCGGAACTGAACTATTGAACTTAACTGAATTGAATTGAATTGAATTGAATTGAATTGAATTGAATTGAATTGAATTGAATTGAATCGAATTAAATTGAAATGAATTGAATTGATTTGAATCGAATTAAATTGAATTGAATTGAACTGAATTAAAATTATCAATTTGATAGATTGCTAACCTTTTCTCCTCTCTGAATTGTGTGAGTATAAAACAGGCAGATCTTATCTTTGCAGCAGAGGACTCAAGATTTGTGGAAACCTACAAAATTTTGAATGTTTAAAAAATTTGCAAGATCTAGGCACTTTTGAAATTTAAATCTAAATTTAAATTTAAAAAGAGTGACTCATTAAAATACGGATATAGTTACTGCTTAGAGACCCTGGATTAAAGAAAAACAAAACTATCTATGTAAATTAAGAACCCTAGTCGACTGTACCTGGGATATCTGGGGGAATAAAGATCTCAGTCCTTCACCTTGGATAACTGGGAGGGTAAAAAAACCAAGTACTTTACCTGAGATAACTGGGAGAATAAAGAACCCCAGTCTTATACCTGGGATATCTGGGTGGATAAAGAATCCCAGTCCTTTACCTGGGATATCTGAGTGGATAAAAAACCCAAGTCCTTTACCTGGGATATCTGAGTGGATAAAAATAATCAGTCCTTTACCTGGATTATCTGGGTGGATAAAAACCCCAGTCCTTTACTTTGGATATTTGAGTGGATAAAGAACCCCAGTCCTATACCTGGGATATCTGAGTGGATAAAAAACCCAAGTCCTTTACCTGTGATATCTGGGTGGATAAAAAACCAGTCCTTTACTTGGGATATTTGAGTGGTTAAAGAACCACAGTCCTTTACTTGGGATATCTGATCAAATATTTGTCTCTATCAAAATTCGATCGTCATTAAATTTTTTAAAATTTTGAAAATCCGCGAAATTTTTTGTGAAAATCCGCGAATTATTTTTGTTTTGTTTTACGATGTACACAAAGAGAACATGTTCACAATTAATTTAGGAGATGGGCGCGAAGCGCCCTCTAAGGCTAGAAAGAAGGGCGCGAAGCGCCTTGAATTTCTAGTAATTTTAAATTTCGTCATACCTAAAACTGGATTCGATAGTTTATTTTCGATGCTGGCACAGTCCCTAAAAATATTTAAATATATATTTTTTTTAAAAACTTTAATTCATATTTACCTTGATATTGCGGAGATCCTTTCAGACAACAGGGCTAGCTTGTCAGTCAGCTGTCCTAGTGAACCTGGTGTACAGACAATACTGTACTCAGGACTAGTTGTACTGTACTGTAAACTGAACTGGTGTGGAGTAGCTGCAAGTTTCAGGGCACCAACCTCCTCCTAAATAATAAATGAGCATTGTAAATATTTTTTATTTCTCAAATATCATTTCTGATTTGTAGAATGTCCTATTTAAAAAAATACCTTGATTTTACATCATAAAATTCATAATTGCATTTTTGGATTCTCATAAATGAAAACTTTAATATTTATGGGAAGCAGAAACAATGAGGGACAACTGAAGGGTACTGTTGTGAATTGGGATTGTGACACTTCTAGTTTGGTCAAAAATCTTTAAAATAGCTATAGATAACACATACCTGAAGTTTACAGATTTCTACCAGAATGCTTCCCAAACTGTTTTTCTTAAAATGGTTTTATTTTCATTTCATATTTTTATTCAACTACAAAGCACGAGATAGTACAAATAACAAATCACAATTTACTATGAAGTTTGAACCCGCCTAACCAGAATGTTGACTTTAACAAGTGCATAAGATCGAGTAATATTGTTGTATAAAAGTTGTGTTGAATATTTTCAAATTTTTACACAATCTAACTCAATTCTGATCACTCCATGGGTTTATATTTATATATATTTATGTGTATTTATTTTTTATAATCTGGGGACAAAAACTGTCATCAAAAGGCAAATTTTTCATCATTATTTATAATTTTCCCCATAAACTAATTTATTTTCCTAAATCAGCCAAGAAAAAAATATACCACTCCGCGCAAACATCAAAACTTTACGGAAAACAATTTCTTTTTGACAAAAAAAAATACACTCCTGGGTTACCCCCCCTTGATAATTTTGTGGTTGCAGCACCCGTCCCCAAGCCTGTCATAAAATTAACCACGCACTCGGCCATTTAATCAGTCCTTTCCATCCCATACTGATTAGCAAACCATCTTTAATTTACCAAACATACACATTAGATAATACAAAATATATATTTTAAATCTCCATGTTTAAATCATTTGAAATCGGAGTCATGTTCAAACTTGAAGAGAGGAGGGGGAAGGAGGTTCAGGAAAAGATTGTTTCCTACAACTCCCCCCCCCCCTTCACCATCCCGGCCATTCATAAAAAAATTAAAGATGGTGAAGTGGCCGCAGCACCCGGCCCCCTGGCCTGTCCCAGCCGAAGCACTCGGCCCCTAGCCCGTCTGAGTAGCAGCGCTCGGCCCAGAAATTGTCTTAACCTTACCCATGACCCTTGAATAAAACTAAAAAAAATAATTTTGATGAAAATGTATTATGTCAGTACAAAATTTAATAAAAGGTGGATGGGGACCGGATGGGGGGCCCAAAAATCGTTTACTAGGACGTGCCCGAAAAATCTACCTTCAATGAAGACTTATCCGTCTCTATACCTCTGAAATAATATCAAATTGTTAAAAAAGATAATATTTGCGTTCATAACCACTCACCTAAATCCAAACTGTTGGGCTATCTCTAAAAAGTTGGCATTATTTGTATCCCAGTTTGAATCCATGGTTCATCGTTAGGTTTCTGTTTATCTGTTTAAAATAAAATCAATCGAATTAAAAACATAGAGGCTGCCAGAATGCGCGAATGCCGCGAATATTTACATTTCTGGACATATTTTATTGGGGACATTACTATCCTAAAAAAATACAATTTCTTTTAAGGTTTAAAGAAGAATTGAGATAAAGTTTGCAAGAATAGTTTTTTTTTATTTGTTTCAGGCATTAGAATATTTGAATTTGTTTAATAAAAATATATTAATTAAAAAACCATTATAGGGTGCCATTCATCTGAAATTATCTCCATAAACTGAACTATAATTCATCGAGTAATAAATTATATATAATCGGATATCTACATTAATTTTTGTTAGAACAGAACCCAGCTGTCTTTATATTAAGCGTAAGGTTTTTATAACAAATTCTTAAGAAAGAAACGTTCGTTCAATCGAACGTTAGTCCGATTGATAAAACATCGTTTCTATCTCTTCTTTCTGATTGGTCCACCAAACAGCAGACTCTGCGTTCATTGGACCATATTGTATTGTAATATTTGTCAACATCAGACTTCATGAACCACATGAATTTCTTAGTTTTCGACGTCTGAGGCAGTCTAAGCTTAAATCTGAGAAAATGTCGGTTAGAAGAACTGACAAAAATCGTTCTCTAGGAATATACCCAACAATTTTATAAACATGATCTTTAAATTTCGTGTTTGGCACGGTTTTCTTTGATGCATAATTGGGTGACTGGCCTTCTCAGGGAAGTTACCTTGTATCCTTGATTTTCTTGATATTTCTTGAAGGGTATAGTTTCTTCAAAACTTGAATAAGATAAGTTGACTTTTCAATTCTTGTAATCTTAAGTGCTCACACGATGATTTGAACCCTAACATGTTTTAAATTATTTGGTAATTTCCTAGAGAACGATTTTTGGACCCCACATTTTGGACCCCTGCACGATGGTGTGTTGGGTGGGTCTGATGGCAGTCTGGGGGTTCCACTTTGGGTTCCCTTTTAGATTTAAATTTGATTGATTGATTTATTGATATATCTATGTGTTACATGTGAGATCCATGTACAAAATTGAAAGGAGGGTGGAGGGGGGGGGGCCGGGTCGTTCTCTATGTAATTGCCTATTCCTCTCAATGGGGCTTACAACTCCCCATTTT
>NW_019396333.1:186421-263416 GCF_000591075.1 Eurytemora carolleeae | reverse complement strand
TTAATGTACTCTACTGCATATAATTTGTGAACATTTACATGATTTGTACACTTTGAACTCCCTTTCAGGCTGAAAGGGACTGAAAAAATTCATACCGAGAGATTCTTTTAATTCCTCTCTATATATTCTATTCTCTATGTCCATATCCCTTTGCGCCACTCTACTCTTAAATAATTCTTCACAAGTATAAATTACGTTTATGCTTTGTTTGTATTTTTTGTCCATTTGTATCCAATAAATATTAAAACGGCTGAACCGATCGGGCCCAAATATTTTTTGGGACCACGCTTGACCTCATGGAAGGTTTATGGATAATCGAATTTTCAAAAATTTGCCTCTAACAACATTCTATTTTTGAAAATTTTGAAAATCCACGAAATGTTTTTATAAATTCTGCGACATTTTTTGTTTTACAATGTACACAAAGAGAACATGTTCACAATAGAAATGGAAGATGGGCGCGAAGCGCCCTTAATAGCCTAGCTATGTCTCTTATTAAAAACTAGCAACATAAGATTTCACGGATTTTTCTGTTGTTGATGGCGGATTTCCAAACAAACTATGGACTGTCAATTGCCATCATTTTACTTGAACTAAACACTCAACGACAAAAACACTCAAAAAATTGTTTCCGCAATGGGATGGGATATGGGGGGGGGTTTCAAGAAAAATAGATACCCCTTCTTGATTTGACTTGATGACTAGAAGTTTCATTTTATTTATATTTGCAGGACTGAACTTGAGATAAAATATGGAAGTTTCAGTGAAAAACTGAGATTAGAAGTTCTAGAACAAACTAGAGAAATGTTTTATCATGGGTAATAACTCAGTCTTTTATCTATTTTTTTATCCTTTCTTAAATATTTTTTATTTTTTATTTATCATTCATCCAATCTTTCGTTCTTTTTTTCATCTTTTACCCTATTATTATTTTATTCCTTTTTTCTCTTTTACACATTGTATACATCCTTTCAATCTTTCATTTTTTTTCATTCATTTTTTATTCTTTCTTGAATTTAATATTTATTTTATTCTTTTATTGTTGTTTTAATCAATCACTTACGCAATTAAAATTATTTTTTCTTCCACCTTTTCATTCTTTCGCTTAAAGGGAGTGACCGACAATATATGGTAGTTGAACCGAGAATGAAGTATTGTGGAGAATGTTTTTAGGGAACCATTTAAGACCCATGAGACGTTTTTCACCAAGAGCGAATATTGAATCTTTTAAATCCTCATAGATTGTTAATTTTTGAGGGATGAGTTTAAGAATCGGTTTTAAAAAACTATTCAATAACGACGACAAAATTCTACAGCAAACAAATTAGTTGTAAAGGAAAAGGTTGAGAAAATAAAAATTAACTATTATCATATAGAAAATAAGTAATCTTATTCAGTTAATTGGTTTTGAAGAATTTGAAGAAATCTGCCAACAAATTTATAAAGAATAAGAAATTCAATATAATGAGAAAAAAGAAATATTTAATTCTAACATTCCTAAACATCTAATTAGTTTACTGTAGATTTTTTACATTTTTGTCATCGTTTCACAATAATTTTTAAAAATCGATTCTCAAATCGTAACCACCCAAATGGATAATTTTGAACGTGGACTTTGCGCTTAAACTCAGTAATTATACAGCATTAACACGTTTTATATGTCTCAAATGAATCCTAAAAAATTTCTCCGCAATACTACATTTTTAGTTGAACTACCATAAATTGCTGGTCACTCCCTTTAATAGTTGTTTTATATCTAACATTTCGATAGAGAAATATCTTCCTAAACATCTAATTAGTTTACTGTAGATTCTTTTAGATTTTTTGTCATCGTTTCACAATAATTTTTAAAAATCGATACTCAAATTGTAACCACCCAAATGGATGATTTTGAACGTGACTTTGCGCTTAAACTCAGTAATTATACAGCATTACCACGTTTTATATGTCTCAAATGAATCCTAAAAAATTTCTCCACAATACTACATTTTTAGTTGAACTACCATAAATTGCTGGTCACTCCTTTTAATAGTTGTTTTATTTTTTATATTTCTTGTCTTTTTTTCTTACTTACTTCAAAAGTTCAAATTTAGAACTTAATAATATTTAATTGAATTTATAACAATTATAATTTTGAATTAAAGATTAAATTTGTAGATATTAATTTTTCTAGGTATGATAACTATATGAAACACGCCTTCCCATTGGACGAGCTAAATCCTCTAGACTGCACCGGTAGGGGTCCGGTAAGTCAAACTTTATGTTAAAGAAAAACTAAGTAAAGTTATTTTTATTTTTTTTTTCACTTATTTTTAAGCTAAAACTTTATGAACCATTCAGAGATAAGGATATTTTTTATAATCTCTTTTCAACAGTTCATTAGATTTGGGTTGAGAGCATTTAGTTTTTTACAGCTTTTGGTTATGCCCTTAGACCCGGATCCGTGGATCTACATATTTTGCGGATCCGCATCCAGGAAGTCAAAATGTTGCGGATCCGCATCACGGAAGCCAAAATGTTGCGGATCCGCGTCCAGGAAGCCAAAATGTTGCGGATCATCCGGATCCTCAACACTGTTTACAACAATTTAATGATGATCCAGAGCTGGAAATTGAGATTAATGTGTGATCTTTTCTTTTTCTTAATATCGAGACTAACTTAATCTTGTACTTGTATCCTGAAAAGTGAATAAATTTCAACCAATCAAATTAGAGTTAGAAGCCGGGAAATTTGATATTCCCGCGCCATGTATCTACTGAAACGAGATGGACTCTCTAATTTTAAAAAACCGGTTTTTGATTTTTGATTTTCTGTAATATATCCAAAAAAGAGTGGATTAAACAAAAAATTAAAAGTGTCCACATTTGATATTCGGATTAAGAATTTGGGATTAAAGGTATCCCATTCTAAAGTTCCCAGCTCTGATGAAATGAAAAGCATAAACAAAATTCATTCAGAACTAATGAAGCCTTAAATGAAGGAAGAAGAGCACACTGCACCCGTGAAATACATTAAAAATATAATATTTTAGGATTATGAGAACCCAGATAATATTAATATTAATGATGTTCTTGGAGACTATTCTTTGACTCTAATTGATACATTGGATACCCTCGCCATTATTGGAAACTATTCAGGTTACTGCAGCTGATATAAAAATGATAATTCCCCCCCCCCTCCTCCTCTCCTTGATTTCTTTTCTGGGGTTTCAAAATTAGTGTTTTTTATGTATATTTTTACCGAACTTCAATGTATTTTATTATTTAAATACTTAAAAATATGTTTATGATGAGAAATTATTTTTAATTTTTTGTTTCTTTGTTTAGAGTTTCGAGCTGCAGTTCAACGGATAGTTGATCTTGTAGATTTTGACAAACCTAACGTAGTTCAAGTCTTCGAGGCTAATATTAGGAATCAATTCACCTTCTTTAGATTTATCTTACACTCTTACACTGAGACATATAAAACTTTGGAAAAGAAAGATTACTGTTGACTCAAATCCTGATTTAAATAGTCCAAGGAACATGAACCAGGCAATTGTGCACTATGCAGTTTACACAACCCATTTCACCAAATAGGGTTGGTTTTCAAGCAACCGGTTAACTTTTTGCTTTATAATATCAAATACGCATAAGAATGTTAAAATGTCGTTTTCGTAGTTCACAGTTTATGGGTCCCATCATATTCAAGCAGTGATTTGATTTTTAATAAGGATACTGGATATTGGCTTGATTTATACCACGTAAACATTGGTTTTGATTTTGTAAATATGGACTTGATTTTTACTATTGATTTGATTTTTACATATGAAAGGCTGATTTGTATTTTTATTATAAGAACATTATCAGTTTTTTTGTTTTTAAGAATGTGATTGGTTTCAAGGTTGTTGGGAGGACTTCTCTCTGCTCATTTACTCATGGAGGAAAAAAAGAAGAAAATTTATTTGATTTTTAGAAATTAAAGTTCTTAAAGGTTCTTTACAAAGAAATGTAATTACTTTTTTAATCAAATTTTGTTAGATTTTTAAAGGAATTTGTTACAAGAAGCTTAAATTTATTCTTTCCTCATAGGATCCTAATTTCCCAGGGCTGGCTCCTGACTGGTATTTAGACGACCTTCTTAGGAAATTAGAAAAAAAAAACATTTTAATTACGTTATTATCTTTCTAGGATTTTTTCAATTTATTTATACTAAGGTGATGTTGAAATGTTTTATTTTTATATATTTTCAGTTTATCTCATGATTTGGCTGATCGCTTACTTCCGGCTTTTGATAGAACAGGTACAATTTAGTGTACACTGTAAACTGTATTCTAAAAGTTAAATTATAAAAAAATTGTGTTAAAGTTTTGTCAAACTTTAACCCAATTTAGGTAATAATGGCCGAAAAAGTTGGTTTTTTGAAGATACTTTTTTTTATATATTCGCATGAGCAACCCTTGACACTGAACAGTACAATGATCATTGCACAGGCTACTGGTGACCTAGACGGTATCCACTGTATATTGTAACACTGAATACAGTAGAGTGTGAGGTACTCCAGGGATACTGTACGGTGAACAATGAACTGGATACTGTGCAATGGACAATTTTCAATTGTCTTAAATCGGATAACTTGTCTTTTAAGAAATTTGCAAGCTGTTTCTCAACAAATATTTTCCTGTTTAACAAAACACTAATTTAACTTTAAATTGACACATATTTATGTCTTAGTTTTGTTGTCTTTAAAAACGTAAAAACCATATTTTAGAAACTGGTCTTCCCTTCCCTCGAGTTAATCTTAAAACCGGTTTGCCTCAAGATGGTAGAACAACATCATGTACAGCAGGTATTAAAACCGGTTAAGATGGTAGAACAACATCATTTACAGCAGGTATTAAAACCGGTTAAGATGGTAGAACAACATAATGTACAGCAGGTATAAAATACCGGGTTTGGATGGTAGAACAACATTATGTTCAGCAGGTGTTAAAACCGGATTTAGATGGTAGAACAACATCATGTTCAGCAGGTAATAAAACCGGTTAAGACTGTTGAAGAACATCATGTTCAGCAGGTATTAAAACCGGTTTAGATGATATAAGAACATCATATTCAGCAGGTATAAAACCGGTTTAGATGATATAACTACATCATGTTAATTGTTGTTTAGGTGTTGGGAGTCTTCTGTTAGAGTTTATCCTTCTTTCAAAATTAACAGGTTTATTTTCTACTAAACATATTTTTCATTAGTTAGCTAATTTAGTTTATTTATCCAAGTTACATTTATGAAACCAGAAAATATTGTTCATGAACTATTAATATTGTTCAGGGGACCCTGTTTATGTACTATATATATTGTTCAATGTACCCTGTTTATGTACTATAAATATATTGTTCAGGGGACTCTGTTTTATGAACTAAATATATTTTTCAGGGGACTCTGTTTATGAACTAAATATATTGTTCAGGGGACTCTGTTTATGAACTAAATATATTGTTCAGGGGGACCCTGTTTATGAACTATATTTATTGTTCATGGAATCCTGTTTATGAACTATATATATATTGTTCAGGAGACCCTGTTTATGAACTATATATATATTTTTCAGGGGACTCTGTTTATGAACTATATATATTGTTCAGGGCACCCTGTTTATGAACTTTATATATTGTTCAGGGGACCCTTGTTATGAACTATATATATATATTGTTTAGGGGACCCTGTTTATGAACTATATATATTGTTCAGGGGATCCTATTTATGAACTATATATATATATATATATATTGTTCAGGCGATCCTGTTTATGAACTATATATATTGTTCAGGGGACCCTGTTTATGAACTATATATATATTGTTCAGGGGACCCTGTTTATGAACTATATATATATTGTTCAGGGGACCCTGTTTATGAACTATATATATTGTTCAGGGGACCCTGTTTATGAACTGTATGCAAGACGAGCAGTAAGAGGAATTTACAAACTACGAAATCAAAATACAGGTAAACAGCTTACTAGACAGTATGTATTTCTACTTTCTTCAGTGTGAGAGCTATTTATTTATATATTTATATATTTATTTATTTGTTTATTTATTTATTTATTAATTACTTATTTACTTATTTACTTATTTACTTATTTACTTATTTACTTATTTACTTTTTTTGTTTGATTGTTTTTGATTATTTGATAATTTGATTATTTAATTATTTAATTATTTAATTAACAGGATTGATGGGAAATGTTGTAGATGTGAACTCTGGAGTCTGGGAAGGGAAAATATCAGGTATTTGATATTAAAGATTGATCATAAAAAATTATCCTTTTTTTGGATTTTTAAAATCTTATTTTTAAAATGTTTGGGTTGATTCCGCTGGAAACGGGCAGCCATNGCCATCAGGTATTTGATAGGTAATGTTATGAACAAGACATGCCATCAGGTATTTGATAGGTAATGTTATGAACAAGACATGCCATCAGGTATTTGATAGGTAATGTTATGAACAAGACATGCCATCAGGTATTTGATAGGTAATGTTGTGAACAAGACATGCCATCAGGTATTTGATAGGTAATGTTGTGAACAAGACATGCCAATCTACAACTATATTTGATAGGTAATGTTGTGAACAAGACATGCCAATCTACAAATGGAGAAGTAATTAAAATCATTTCTACAATTGTTTGTCCATTCGAAAAGAAATTTTTCATAATTTTAATCAAATAAATCATTGAAAATAGATTGGTTACTTATCTAGAAATTTCCCCCAGTTAAATTTAGTTAGTGTTGATACAGACTCCCTTGAAACAAAAAGTAATTTGCATCCTAGACATCTGTGTGTTTTATGAATGAAAAATTTGTACTTTTACGATTTCCTGTTTTTTTAGCAACAAAATAAGACGCTATGACAGCTTCCACTGGATTGATTGATTGATTTAATAATTGACTTTTGATTGACTGTTTGATTGATATCTTTGCGTAGGTTTAGAAACCGGGTTTGAGCATACTAAAGAGCTTCAACGAGATTGATTGATTGATTTATTGATTGATTCAGGTTTAGGAGCTGGGATTGACAGCTTCTACGAGATCCTGCTAAAAAGCTTCATTATGTACGGTCTGAAGGAGGACAAGGAGATGTTTGAGGAGAGTTACAACAACATTAAGCAGTACATGAGGAGGTAGGAACCCAATTTAAGCAGCATGAGGAGTACATGAAGATTACATGAGAATGTGGAAACCATACAATTACATTAATCCCTTCACGAGGAGGTAAAACCCGTACATTTAGCAGTACATGAGAAATTATAACTGCATGAGGAGGTACAAATTGTGAATAAGCATTTCATGAGGAGATAGAAACCGTAGATAATCAGTACATGAGGTAGAAACCATGAATAAGCAGTACATGAGAAAGAAACCTGAAATAAAAATAAAAAGTGCATGAAGTAGAAATCGTAAATAAGCATTACATGAGGTAGAAACCGTAAATACGCAGTGCACGAGGAGGTAGAAACCTTAAATAAGCAGTACACGAGGTAGAAACCTTAAATAAGCAGTACACGAGGAGGTAGAAACCTTAAATAAGCAGTACGTGAGGTAGAAACCGTAAATAAGCAGGACACGAGGAGGTAGAAACCGTAAATAAGCAGTACACGAGGACGTATAAACCTTAAATAAGCAGGACATGAGGAAGTGTTAAATGTATTACTATAAATTATTACTGGCCACTGGGTACAAAGTTAAGATTAATCACAAAGAATTTAATATCTACTTATTTAATTTAATTTGATATTTATTTTTTTCAACGTTTTCTTAATATTATACACCAAAGGAAAACCAATTTACAGTATTTCCATAAAATGACCTCTTTTATGTCTAGAGGAAGGACTGACTGCAATAAAGGAGCTGGATTGCATCCTCTTTACGTGAATGTACAAATGGAATCAGGGGACACTGCTACCAACTGGATAGACATTTTCTTCTTGTTGTTCGTGCATCATCCATCAAGTTCAGCTAATTTTGAAAAAGAGAAAAAAAAAACATTTTTTTCATGTCCTTACAAATGGTCAGCAAGGGTACAATTAAAAGAACTGTAAGCCTAAATTCAAGGGGCAAAGGTACCTTTTTAACCTTTCTCTGATTAAGTTTAAATTAGTTGTCAATATTTATTATTGGGAAAATTTAATTGTGGTTTTCTACTGCAAAAAAAAAAACTTTAAGATTTATCAGAATTAGACTCTTTTAAAAACAGAAAAACGATAATGGATTCCACATTATTGATCAGATAAAGGTTTCAAGGGTTCCGTTGTGAAACGGGAATTGTCGTCTTTGCAGGGAGGGTCACTTGAAAATTACGCTTGCAGTCCCTTGAAATGAAACAAACAATAATCCCTCCTCACAAAAATTGTTCTCCACCATGCTTATTTTTTTTTTTGCACATGGTGGAATGATATTCTATCGAAGTCCTATCTATATATAAATTTGGCTTGTCTGTCTGTTTGTTTGTTTGTCTGTCTGTCTGTCTGTTTGTATCCAATAAACGTCAAAACGGCTGAACCGATCGGGCCCAAATAGGGACCCCAGGGAAGGTTTATGAATGATCAAAATTTTAAATATTTGTCTCCATCAAAATTCGATCTCCATTTTTTTTTAAATTTTGAAAATCCACAAAAATTTTTGTGAAAATCCGCGAATTATTTTTGTTTTGTTTTACGATGTACACAAAGAGAACAATTAATTTAGAAGATGGGCGCGAAGCGCCATATAAGGCTAGTATCTTATATTTTCAGAAATGTTTCCAAACTTATTTTTTAAAATTCTGAAGGTTCCTAATTTTGTGGCGTTCAGATATAAATTCGAAATCAATTTCAGACCTGAATTGATAGAGTCTACCTACCTGTTATACCAGGCTACGAAAAACCCGTTCTACCTCCATGTTGGGAAGGATATCCTTGACAGCCTTAACAACCACACCAGGTATCCATTGGTGTAAACTTTGATAAATATTATCCCTCCTTTTTTCCAGTATGGCTTATTAATGGCTGAATATAAAAAAATGTTTAGGTTAAAAGTTTAAAAAAACAAACTTTTCGCTAATTTATTCTCCCTTGCTTGTCTGTATGCCTGTTGTATCCAATAAAAGTCAAAACGGCTGAACTGATCGGACCCAAATTTTGTGTGGGACCTCACGTGACTCTAGGGAAGGTTTATGAATGATCAAAATTTCAAAACTTTGTTTTTAAAAGTTTGTCATTTTTTGTAAAATTTAGAAAATGCGCGAAAAAATGTTATGAAGTCCGCAAACTTTTTTTTTGTATACTGTATAAAGAGAAGATGCTGACAGATGAAGCCACAATTAAAAGTTGAAATAGAAGATGGACCCGAAGCGCTCTAGAAGCCTAGTTTATATATTTTATTATATTTGAAAGAGTTTAAAAGTACTGCTTTTTCTATTGCTCAATCTCAGGAAAATGAATATCTATCTATCTTAACCTAACCTTACCATGAATTCCTTCTTACCCTGAAAAGATCATATTAGAAAATAAGAGTTGGTGATAATGTTTAAGAGGGGGGGCGACGAGCGGGGAGCGGTTGATTTTTTTAAAGAAGGGAGGGGGAGGGAACTGGTGATATGTATGAATAAATGGGGGGGGGGAAATACTTTTTCCCAGAAATTACTTAACAACTGTATTTCAGAGCTGAGTGTGGATACGCAACTGTACATGACGTCACAGATATGAGCTTAGAAGACAGGCAGGGAGCCATTGTTACGATATCCCCCCCCCTCCATACCTTCTAAAAATGCGGAAATAAAATGACGACATTTACTTCGTCTTCCTTCCTAAGATCATGGTTAATGAATACTGAATAGTATAAATAGTTAAAAAGAACATAGTATTTTATAACCAAAAAGGTTTCAGGATATGAAGCGAGATAAAATTTCAATATCAATCAATATATTTCATAAATGACTTGTAAAGTTTATTCAAATGGTATTAAATGCTTAGTCTAACAATTTATGTGGTTTTAAGACTTCATGAGTTCTGCCCCCTCCCCCGGGCCTTCTAGATAAATTAAAAAGAATTGCTTTCTCTAAAGATACAATAAAGGTTTTTTTTCTGTTCTTTTACTGTTATCAACCGTGGCTCTGATTACAGACAGGAAAGTTTCTTTCTCTCTGAAACTGTGAAGTACCTCTACCTCCTCTTTGATATAGACAACCCAATCAATCGGTGAGAAAATCTTCAAACAGCTCTAAAAAATCCGCAAACCGTTGACTTAAAAAAAGCGCAAACCCCGTTAAATTCCTTATATTATACCATTGAACAATGAAAAGATTGAAAGACGACCTGTAAAATCAGCATTCTTGTCCTTGGGAAGGAACTGTTTCAAATGCGTGATTGCAATCAATCCAGCTTAACGTTAAGGTTAACCCGGTGTTTTTGTCATTTTTTTATGTACAGTGATCCTGATAAAACTAAGGAATTGGAAGACGACATGAAAGCAATCTTTAAGTGTATTTGATGTTGTATCAAAGCAAATAACATGTTTAGTAACTTGAAAATCAACTTTTTAAGTGAAATGTTTCTGTGTACATTACACAATTGCTCTCATTTCAATTCATGGACAGTTAAAAATCTAGTCATTGTATTTTATAGTTTCAAGGTCGGGGACCACATTTAATTCACTTCAATATTTGAAATTTTTTATTTATTTGTTTTCCTTGGAATTAAAAATCTAATAATTTATTAAAATTTCCAGAAAGAGCAAGAACTACGTTTTAACTACAAACGGACATATTCTTCCTCTTCTGTCAAGGTATTTATTAGTTACTAGCTGGAAGGCCAGGCGTTGCTCGTGGAATTTTTTAAAAAATAAATAAGAAAAATATCCATTTTTTTAAGCCGAGGTCGGCCCCGGGATTACCATGGGTTTTCTCAAAAAAATGCAGCCCATCCGGAGTCCAGCCTCTTGGCCATTCATAGCTAACGAAAAATTATTTCTGAAGAAAAAATTGTCAACATTTATTAGTCCATGTTACTCCCCGGGCACCCATGGGTTCCCTCAAAAAATTAAGATTTTAAAAACTTGACAACACTTGACAACACTTGACAAACCCTACAATGCACATTGTACAGCATTGTTTAACACTTTAAAAAGGGGGGGTGGAACAATTTTCAGCAAAAAATACGAGAATGGGCCAAGCCGCGGCCGGTCACTTAAAATTCAATAGTTACATTTTCATACTTGAAGGTTTAGAGAGAACGACTGGGATTTATTCGACTCTCCTCCTTCTCCGTCCTTGAATTCGTCCAGCTTCTCCAGTTCGTCCGTTTTACCGGACTCTGTTTGTCTGCAGATTAGTCCCGAGACTAGATTCTCATTACCATTGAATTTTAACAGAGTGGTGTTTCAATAAACAGTTATTTTACAGGGTAGTGCTTCAATAAACAGTTATTTTACAGGGTGGTGTCTCAATAAAGTATTTTAGAGGGTGGTGTCTCAATAAACAGTTATTTTACAGGGTGGTGACTATATATACAGTTATTTTACAAGGTGGTGTCTCAATATACAGTGATTTTACAGGGTGGTGTCTCAATATACAGTTATTTTACAGGGGGGTGTCTCAATAAACAGTTATTTTAGATGGTGGTGTCTCAATAAACAGTTATTTTACAGGGTGGTGTCTCAATCAACAGTTATTTTACAGGGTGGTGTCTAAATAAATAGTTATTTCACAGGGTGGTGTCTCAATAAACATGGCAATGAAGTATGGATTTTTGGCATTTTTATTTCAGTTTTAACAATTTGAAACATTCTAAATAAAACCTTAAATGTTAATAATTTATTAGCTCAGTTACCTTAAAAAATAAGACGATTGACCAGGGATGAATATTTTTTCAAAAAAATATTCCCACCACTTTACCCTTTAAAAATCATTTCTTTCCAGATATTTTATAAGTAAGTTGGCGTTTTTTGCTTAATTGGGGAAAATTAAAAATTTGTTGGGTAAAAAGTATCAAAAGGAATGAAAAACTTGCCTCTTGACGCAATTAAAAAAAATATGCACCCTCAAGATCGACTGCATTTTGTAAATCACATTAAGCGTGCAATTAAAAGAAGTTTTATGGAGAATTAGGGAATTTATATAAACAACATTTGACATTTGTGTTTTAAAACGAGAATTCTTCTGATTTATTTTTTATATTTCAGAAATCAGTATTTGCAGCAAATATTTTCTGCATTTGGAGTGTCCTGACATTTTGGAGTCTTCTGACATTTTGGAGCATTCCAATATTTAGAGTTCTCAATCGTTTGGAGTCTTGTAACAACATGAAGAACTAGGATTCTTTCTTAAAGTCTTCTAGCAATTTGGAGTCTTTTATCAACGTGAAGTCTTCCAACAACTTGGAGTCATCTAACTTGGAGTTGTATCTAATAGCGGTACAATTTTGTCCAATCTATTTCTAATGTCGTCTTCCGTCAATTTTTTTATGCAAGATCATTTAAATGGTAATATCTTCTTTCATTCTTACCAATTAAGATATTCTCTTTTCCTTCAATACGGAAAAGGAGGAGGGGCAAAGAATTTACTTTTAGGGCCTGTAAAGGGGGATAAAATTCTAACAAGACATAAGAATAATTTTTTTTCTTTTTATATTTTCAAATGTTTCTTAAGGGTTTATTTCAGTAAGCTATATTAATGATTTTTATCCCCCGGCAATACGCCATGCCTGTAAAAATCAACTTACGTACATTACAATACAGTACAATAACCAGGTAGGGAAGGCACGCCACACCATTTTTTCGTCCGACCACAAATGACGTCAAATCTCATTTTTTTTTGCTCGGGCGAAAAAAGGTATGGTCGGAAGAAATAATGGCGAGTTGTTACCTCATACGAAATATCTCCGCATTATATTTTAAAGGCGACATATCACTCGGGACACATCCCGCGTATAAAAATGTCAATTGAAATACAGTTATGCCCATAAAACTGTGGAATAGGATGATGTTTGTGCAATCTTTAATGTATTTCACGTTGTTACTGATAGTTATACTATAGAACTTAAGAGCTTTCAAAAGATTTTATGAAATTGACAATTGTTCTATGGGTTTTATACTGTTAATCTGACTCTGTTATACCAAAATCTCGGCAATTATAAAGATAAATAAATAGCCATGAAATATGCAGGAACAGTTTTAAAAATTAAATAACTGCAGCATTCCATTATCAGCAGGTTTAGAAAACGACATTGTAAAATTTGTTCGTCCTCTCCGATGTTCTTGGTTAAACTGTAGTAGCCTAAAAATTAACTTTTGTGCCAAATGAATCTATGGCTCTTTAGAATTGCGATGCTTCATGTTCATTGGACTGTTTCTCGTGTCTAACCGTAGTTTACCTATTTCACAGTTTTATGGGGCTCACTGTCTTTGTTTGTCTGTCTGTTTGTTTGTATCCAATAAACGTTAAAATCGGACCCAAATTTGTTGTAGGACCTCACATGACCCCAGGGAAGGTTTAAGGTTGATCGAATTTTCAGAACTTTACCTATTACAAAATTCGAATTTTGAAAATTTCGAAAATTTGCGAATTTTTTTTTATAAAATCGAGACATTTTTTTGTTTTTGTTTTACAATGTATGTAAAGAGAACATGTTCACAATTGAAATAGAAGAAGGGTGCAGCCTAGTATTGTATAATTTATATATGTAAATTATATTTATATAAATTTAATGAAGATAATTGTGATTAAAAGTTATATTTTTTTACCTCAATATTTCTTGATATTCCGGGAACACTTATCTGTGATTGCATATTAAGTGTCTTTAATTTTACTTTTTCAATGTTAATGTGATATATTTATTTCAAGTTGTCAAGCAAAGAATTCTAAATGATTTATATTTTCTAGTTTCGGGCAACTTTTTTGGAAAAATACTTAATTCCAGCACTACTATATTTTCCATATTTTTACACTGAAAAGTTTATTTTTCATATTTTTATAGAAATTTAGTTTAAAACGGTTGAATTATAAAATAGTTGTTAAACATTTCTAAAATTGTGTTTTGCTGCTTTATTTATAGAGTTAATATTTTTTATTAACTTAATTAAGAATTCAATATTTTCTGAAATAGAAAGACATTTTTTTCGATATCTTTGATTTCAAAACTAATTTAATTATAAATTGAATACACGTTTTCCTAAAAATAACTCCTTTTGATTAAACGTGTGTTAGTCAGCAGTTAATATTTTATCTGAAAAAAATGTCATTAATGTCTCAATTTGATATTGTATTGGGTTAAAAATAAATTTTATTGTTTAAATTTAGTTATGGTCAGGGGAAATTGTCTACCGACATTTATGTTCTGTGTTACCCATAAAGGATGAGACTTCAGAGACGACTGTACGGAATTCAAAATGTGTTTCCTTATGTTCATAATTTCTTGCAACTGTAAACTGTGTATGCCACGCACCTCTGACCCTTAAGTAAAAGTAAATTCAACCTAAAGTCTGACCGCGTCAATATTGTTGCACCGGCTAGTCCTATTGAGTGTCTGCTTTATTTACCCAATGTCCGGGCGATACAGTACAAACTGGGACCGGAAAAGTTGACCTTGCTCGGAAATTCAAATGTACTACAGCTGCCCGTGATGCAGTGAAAACTGGTTTTAATTAAGCATGTTCTATGGGTATCTAGTTTGATATTTACTGCTGGCATGGTGACTCATTAGGTTGTGCATGATGATTTTAACTTATAAACTGTCACTCTAACGACATATATACTGTCTCAAAAAGAAGTTTACAGTTTTAAACCCTAAATATTGAATACATAGGAAACATTTATCAAATGCCGTTTTCTAAATCTCCTGATAATGGAATGCCGCAAATAGCTATTTTTTTTTAATTGAATACTTATATGAAGCTCTTTAACAGTACATATCCCCAAATATTTCATGGCTATTTATTTTTACAAAAAAAGACCAAAAAACTCTCATTCGGGAAAAATATCATTTTTAACGAAGAAANAGGGTGGGTGCAAAGGGCAACTTTTTGCAAACAATCTGTTATATACATATACATACATTTAAAATATACCACTGAACCATTGATTTATTTTGAATAAACCGCAGTGTACAATTTAATTAAATTCATATTTCCAAAAAATATACTTTATTTCTTTTATAGATTATGCCATTATAGGTATTAGGAAATGTTATGAATTATAAAATACATACGTTTTCTCCAAAAATCTATAGACTAATTTTTCCGTATTATTTTCTTTATCTATCCGAAGTTTTCGTAAGAAATATCGATTCAAGAAAACCGGTTTTACTATCTTTAAAGGCTATAATTTGGAATTTTTCAGAATGATCTGAACTGCAAATACATATTTGTTATAATAATTTTGATCTGTAAATTGTGATTTTGATGTGTTCTTCATGATTTAAATTTGTTTAACTATGCATATCAAAATAGTAGATAATTCTAAAGATTAGATTATTATTATTATTATTAATTAGATTTTATGAATTATGCCTGGAAGGAACTGTATACAGTTCCTTCTAGCTATAGCTAGACATAGTTTACCCGGTAATAGTGGTACAGGGTGTCCCACGAAACATGACAGTTGGGGAATGGTTTTAAATGTCTTCTTCCATATATTATATCAGATATTAAAGACTTTTTGCAGTTTATTTCGTTAGCAAAATCTATAACTAAAATATTTTTTACTTTGAAATCAATTTTACTATAAAATGACTGCCATGGTATATTTCTTAATAATGATAATTAATCTCTTATATAATAAAGAACTTAACAAATTATGGAAGAAGACATTTAAACTATTCACCAATTCTGTCATGTTTCGTAAATGTTTAATACTCAACAATAATGTAAAAAAGTGCCTTCCCGTACAGGAAAAGATTTGTGGAATGGCTCACAGGGTAAGATTGTATAGACAGTTATAGTTTAAACCATTGTTCAAGTTTTAATGTTAAATATTTCCTAACCATCGGGTTAACACATCTAGCTGTTAAACCTTTATCAAATATGAATGAGCAAGATATCGTCGTTTTTATATCAAAAGTTTTGGCCTTCTCGGTTCAGCTGTTTGGATATTTATTCATTCAAACAAACAAACAAGCAAAATTTATGGTATGACTTCCGTAAAATCTGAATTTTTAAAAATTCCATCATAATTTTTGACTGATTGATCTGTCTTTGCTGCCCCGTTTAGAATAAATTCAATATTTACTTAATTAAAACTTTCGCATTTCTTATTTCGCGAAAATTTCACATTTATTCGCGAAACAGATTGAAGCTAAATTTCGTGAAAAATTTTATTAAAGAAAAATGCGAAATTTTCGCGAAATGATTTTCCTTTTTTCGCTGGAAACCCTATTTGTGATATATCCTGTATCTTGATCTATGTATGATGATGATTTGTGAAACTTAAAGAAATATTATCGTGACAAAACAGCCTTTTAGGGGCACTTTAAGAACATTACGGGGGGAGGGGGGTTAAGATCTTAATAATAAAGAAAAATGTGACAAACTTTATATTTTAAAAATTGCTGTTCTAAGCTTTGCATTAGATTTCTTTCNACCCCCCTGGAAGCTCGTGACATACCTTACTGAGCAAAAACGGGGAAAGTATATTTCCAGACTAAGCACATATTTTGCGCACATTTTTAAATTGTGCACTCTTGATAACATGTATCATGTGCACATTAATTTAGTGAACACTCTAGATAGAATGTATTAAGCACACGTTTATATTAGGCGCACATTTTTGTAGTGCACATTATAGATAAGATGTAATAGGTGCACATTTTTATAGTGCACTCTTGATAAAATGCATCATGTGCACATTTCTCTGGTGAACACTCTAGATACAATGTATTAAGCGCACATTTATATTAGGCGCACATTTTTGTAGTGCACATTATAGATAAGATGTATTAGGTGCACATTTATATTAGGCGCACATTTTTATAGTGCACTCTTAATAAAATGCATCATGTGCACATTTATCTAGTGAACACTCTAGATACAATATATTAAGCGCACATTTATATTGTGCAAACTTTACATGAAATGTATTGACACACATTTATATAGTGTAAATTCTAGATAAAATATGTTAGTACACACTCCGCGGATAAATATATTAGGCGCACCTTATAAACTATATATAAATCTAATATATATATATATCTAATTGTCTATATATATTTCTATCTGTCTATATGTCTATCTGGCTATATATCTATATATTTATAATCTGTCGATATATCTATCTAGCTATAGGTGTATGTATGTCTGTAGTATAATGTGTCTGTTTGTTCTCTCCCTGATAAAAAAGATTAATTTTGTCTGGTTTATGGCTCACTAGAGAAAAGTATCAATACCCATTGAAAAAATATCCTCCCTCCCCAATATCATACCCCCTCCACTCGAAACCCATTACTCCCAAATTACCCCTCTCCCTGGATCCCATGAGAAGTTTACCCTCCCCTGAATGGAAAATGAAGAGAAAGGCTGGACTTGTATAATTTTTCATTATATTTGAAAAGAGCGTATAATAATGAAACACACTTCAGTGCAATAAATTTCTAAAAAAGGTTATTAGGGAATTTTAGGGAGCTCCGCCATTGAAAAATCTCGTCAAAGGTTTAGGTTAGATAAATGTGTGAATCTCTCGATTTTTTCCAAAACGGAATTCTGGGGAAATCAGAAGACACTCTAAAGCTTCTTAAAGGACTGTAAGCGTAATTTCTAGGTTTCTATCCTAGTGTATCTAAGATTCTATCTATCTATACATCGATTTATAGATAGATAAATCGAAACAAAATAGATAAGAATAGCTCACAGTAAGTATATTGTAGAGATTACAAATTAAGAATCATTAAGAGATGGAAGGATAACATCTGGGAAGGAGTAAAAGTGAATCCAGGAGCCAGTCTGATAAGAAACAGGAACAAGAGATGATATTCAAGCTTAATTCTCAACATATTTATATAATTTGTAATATATTTATATCCTAAAATATCAGTAAATATATATTCTTCACAGTGGTGACCCTGAAGTAAGAAAGATGGCAGAAAAAAAAATGCTGTATTCATGAAATTGCCCCAGTTCTGGGCTGACGGAGCCAAGATATGGTTTGCATAGGCTGAATTACTGTTTGTAATCAGGAATATTACTGCAGAGATCACCAAATATCATCACCTCTAACAGATTTCAATGAACATGTTCCTGATGAAAACCCATACACTGCTCTGAAACTCCGTCTGTAGAAGAAGATATACATATATATTGAAGATTGTGAAACTTGTAGATTTAATACAATCAATCTTTAAATATTATTCCTCATACATTTATAATATATAATATATGAATTATGGATACCAAGGGTGGTCGGTTGTGTACATCTGAGGTAAGCTTTACCTCTTCGTTTCCTTTCTCTATGCTAGTATCTATCTATCAAGTCAATCTTTGGTAGAAAATGCACCAAAGATGGTTTAGAAAGTTTGGCAAAAATAGAAGTTTGTCTCAACCAAAGCTGATAGTGTTAACTTTTGAAGAATCTATCGATCTATCTATTTATTATCCATCCATCCATCTATTTATCTATCCATCCATATATGTATCTATTTATCATCCATCTATCTATCTATCTATCTATATATCTATATATCTATATATCTATCTATCTATCTATCTATCTCTCTATCTATCTGTCTATCTATCTATTTATCTATCTATATTGGGCAAGGTATACACCTATAATCTGTAAAAGGGTTAATATGAAAAATGTGACGTTATGGAGTTTTTGCTGAAGCACCGTTTGGTTATTCTGACATTCGGAGGAAATTCAGACTATTGCTTCTTCGACCAACTTTTCGGTGGTATAACATTTTCAAGAGTTAAATTATTTACTATAGATTGTTGTAAAAATCAGATTTGGTTAAAAGTCTCCTTTATTCGTAAAATGCAAGGAGAGATTGGACCAATAAATTATATAGGTATTGAATTAGAAATTATTACAAAATTCGTGAAATAAAAAAAAATTATCAGCTAAGACTTAAGGAGACTGCCTATAATGGTCTCTATAGTCTATTTCTACTATAAAGGACTGTAGATGTCTATTGAAAAGTCTACAGAGCTGAAAACTTTAGAATGAGATATCCTTAATCCCGACTACTTAATCTGAGTATCTTATGGACACACTTTTGATTATCTTCTTAAATCGTTCATTCTTGGATATAGTAGAGAAACATCAAAAACCGGTTTTTGAAATTAGAGAATTCCTCCCGTTTCTGTATATTAATCTTAAATGGCGCGAAAAATTTCAAATTTATCGGCTTCACATACGCAACTCTGATTAGTTGAATTTTATACACTTTTCAGGATACAAGTACAAGATTAGGATAGACTAGCTCGATATTAAGAAAAAGAGAGGATTAAGCATTAATCTATTTATCCACATTCTAAAGTTTTAAGCTCAGATGATAACTTACGACTTTTTTTCCCGCAATAAACTAAAGTGTTTTTTTGCATTTCTCAAAGCATAACTCCGTTCTTTGAAAATAAAAACTAAATGAGTTACAGAGGTCGCAAAGTCGTACCAGGGATGCGAGTGCTTGCGTAAAGTCATAAGGACCATAAAGTTGTCAGCCCAGATAAGAAAGTAGTCAGCACAGACAGTAAAGTTGTCAGCCAAGACAATTTAATTTATAAATTAGAAAGTAATGTGTAGTCCTAGGTTTGGTTTGTTGGTTCAGAGATTTCAACGTAGTTAGCGTGAGCCGACTGTTAGAAAGTTTATAAAAAGTGTATTCAGTATTTGTGACAGATGCTTTATCAAAGTCATCATAGAATTCATGGTTTTTCACAAACCCTTTGCTGTACATACACAGTAAACACCTTGTACGTTAAACACACACAAAGTACATGTATACCAAAGGCGTATACAGGGGGGCATGGGGGGCAGTGCCCCCTATACCTGTAAAAGGGGGGGGGTGTAGCCCCCCCCTAGAACAATAGTAACAATAATAAAAGTGAGTAACTGTCAATCGTTATTATCTTAAATACAAGAAATTTTATTATTTGAGTTTGACCAAATTTAAACCAGTCCTTTCCATTAAAAGATCAAAGTTTATTTCAAGAAATGTCTGTATGCAAATTAGTTTAAAGTTTAATAACCTTGTTTATGGTCTTAAAGTAAAAGAATGAAATGTTTTAAACTTTAAGCTAGATAGTTGAGTTTACTAGTGAAGAACAAGTGTTTTAATCCTTTATTAAAATAAATGAATTACAATTAATTTTTAGAAAATCACAATTATTCAACATATGATTATTAGGATATTAGATATTTAGAATTTAAAACAGTAAATTCAGTGGAACCTATAACACTATGAAATTGTAAAATGACTTTTAAGCAATCTTCTGTTTATTTTATTTTGCTCTAAAGCAAATAATTTTACTTAAACCAAATAGATTCTATAGTACAATAGATTACGTAGAATTTGTACTCTCAGTACAGCTGTATTCTGACCGTCTGACGTCACAAGTGTCAATTCACTTTTTATGTCCGACAAAATTATTAATAAAAATGATAATTTTAGACTTAAGTGCTTATCTAACAGTAAAATAAGTTCAATTTTATATGTTCTTTATTTTCTGTTTTTACAATTTTTTATTTAATCCTGGAAAACATGTCAACTTATATATAGGAGAAAATATCATTTTTCTTGTTATATTTAACACTTGTGTTTAATTGGTCCATTTCTATTGTACTTGCTGAACTATCTGTCTAGAGACTAACAGTCGAATTCCTATTTCACAGTTTTATGGGACTCTCACTGTATATTGAAGAATTTATTTTTAAACATTCAAAAAATGCATTTTTGTCTATGATACATCTGTATATTTTTAATAGAAAGGACCAAGAAATGGGAAAAAGGAGTTGATGCGGAAAAACGAATGGAAGTTGAAGGAAGTGTAGCGAAAGGAACTGAATTCTTGTCACATACTCTGAATTAATTCCTACATCTTTGAAATCTGATGGTGTAAACATTTGATATTTCAAACTTAGACTATTTGATCTAACAATATTAATAGTTTGAAATATCAAAGGTCCACACACGTCGGTTTGAGGCTGCACAGATAAAGAGATTAAAGTATCAGAGTTTGCAGCAAGAATTCGTTTCCATTAGAAGGAGGCAGTGGCGACTGGCGAATCATATTTCTTATATTTTTATAAGATTTTACGTAACATGATTTCAGTGAACATGATTTTACGTAACATGATTTCAGTGAACATGATTTTACGTAACATGATTTCAGTGAACATGATTTTACGTAACATGATTTTAGTGAACATGATTTTACGTAACATGATTTTACTGAACAAGAATTTGCTGTATATGATTTTGCTCAACAAGCACATATTGAACATGCAAGAATAAAAAAAATCTGAACAAGCAAATGTTGAAAATTTAATATTTTTTTAATTAATTGATAAAAATATTAAACAAAGAAATAGGTTGATAACACGCAAACATGCTACACATACAATATAATAGACATGAAATAAATTAGATATCAATGCTTTTGTTTCTTTAAAATGTTTATTTTTATTTGCGGGTTCTCTGCGAAAGTTATTTGCGCATTCCCTGCTATAAGAAGCAATGTAGAAATGATTTAAATAAAATGGTTGTATCTTCCACATTTTATTCAGATTAAGGTTTCCAGGGTACCGTTGTAAATCGGGCATTGCCATCTTTGTACGAAGGGTCACTTAAAAATTGCTTACAGTCCCTTTAAACATGGAAAAATTGCTTTAGCAGGACTTAAACAAAACATTAACATGCAATACTAGTCTGTTTACTGCATATTAAAAATTATTGTTTTAAATCTTAACATTTTCATGTTATGAAGGACAAACTGTAGATATATGTTTTGGTTATATATAATAATGAAGTGTTTTGATTGGGAATTTAATTTGATCATCAGCTTGTAATTGTTATTAATCAGATAATGTTTTGATTGTAGATCATTTGATCATTATCTACCGAAATTTTATTAATCAGATAATGTTTTAATTGTAGATCATTTGATCATTATCTACTGAAATGTTATTAATCAGATAATGTTGATGATCCTCGATTTTTTTGATGTAAATTTTATTTAACTTTTAAAATGTTTTTGACCAGCTAAGATTTTAACTGTAGATCAGTTGATCATTAGCTTCTAAATGTCATTGATCAGCCACTGTTTTGATAATAGATCATTTGACCATCAACTTTCAAAATATTACTAATCAGCTACTAATTTTATTGGATTCGCAATTATTTTGATGTAGATTTTATTTGATCATAAGCTTTTTAATTAGCAGCTACTGTTTCTAAAGTGTTAATTAGCTGCTACAGTTTTCGTTGTCGATCTAATAACATTAGCTTCTGAATGTTATTGATCAACTACAGTTTTGTCATTAGCTTTCAAAATGTTACTGATCCTCCCCTGTTTTCATGTAGATTCAATAGCTTCTTCAGTGTTAATTAGCAGCTACAGTTCCAATTGTCGATCTTATTAGATCTTCAGCTTCAAGATCGTCAGCTTTCAGATCGTCTTCATCCTCCTCCTGTAAAAAAAGTTGGAGATTAGAGGCTGGAACTTTAATGAACTATTCACTTCACCTTGCGAAGACTTAAAAAACCAGCCTTAGCCGCGCCAAAGACAATGACAGAAGATCTCATTTTTACTACAAACATAAATTCTACATCTTCACTACCTAGCCTGGAGGTGAAATCATAATAATTCATAGTTAAAAAATTAATAATTTTGCAAATATGTATCCATGGATGGAAAAATTAGAGTTTGTAGCGATAAATCAATTCCTTTCGAAAATAATCTTGTCAACTTTTTGCACAAAATTAAAAATAGATATGTTGGAATTTATGACAGGGTTACCCAAGGACGATACTTTCAAAATCACCTAGGTCTCTTTATTTTAAACTTGTTCTGCAATAGTAAACCATTACCGTGCAAATGCTGATAAGTATAACAACTGAATCAAAAATGAATATTTCTACTGCAAAGAATTTAAGAGATACCAGCAAAATGTTGTGAAGAGAAGACGCAGAATTGTACTGGGAATCTTTGTCCATCTTCTCCATTAAGTTCTTTGGCAGGAGCTCCATAATCTTCTCCGTAGGTTTGATCCAGCTCCTAGTTCGGTCAATATTGGAGCTCATAGTTCGGTCAAGATCGGAGCTCATAGTTCGGTCAAGATCGGAATTCCTGGTTCGGTAAAGATCGGAGCTCCTAGTTCGGTCTAGATCAGAACTCCTGCTTCGGTCAAGATCGGAACTCCTGCTTCGGTCAAGATTGGAGCTCCTAGTTCTATCATAAACGGAACTACTGGGTTGTTCAAGATCAGAACTCCTTCTTCGGTAAAGATTGAAACTTCTAGTTCGGTCAAGATAGGAGCTCTTGGTTGGGTCAAAATCAGAGCTCTTATTTCGGTCAAGATCTGTCACCTTCTTGTTCACTTCATACCAGAACTTACTTGTGTTTACCTGAACAAAAAAAATTTAAAGGGTTTATTTGGAAAAGATGAAAGAGGGTACATGTTATTAAAGGGTTTATTCTGAAAAGATGAAAGAGGGTACAGGAAAAAAAGGGTTTATTTGGAAAAGATGAAAGATGGTACAGGTTATTAAAGGGTTTATTTGGAAAAGATGAAAGAGGGTACATGTTATTAAAGGGTTTATTCGGAAAAGATGAAAGATGGTACATGTTATTAAAGGGTTTATTTGGAAAAGATGAAAGAGGGTACAGGTTATTAAAGGGTTTATTTGGAAAAGATGAAAGAGGGTGCAGGTTATTAAAGGGTTTATTTGGAAAAGATGAAAGAGGGTACAGGTTATTAAAGGGTTTATTTGGAAAAGATGAAAGATGGTACAGGTTATTAAAGGGTTTATTTGTAAAAGATGAAAGAGGGTGCAGGTTATTAAAGGGTTTATTTGGAAAAGATGAAAGAGGGTACAGGTTATTAAAGGGTTTATTCAGAAAAGATGAAAGAGGGTACATGTTATTAAAGGGTTTATTCTGAAAAGATGAGAGAGGGTACAGGTTATTAAAATGTTTTTTCGGAAAAGATGAAAGAGGGTACAGGTTATTAAAAGGTTTATTCGGAAACGATGAAAGAGGGTACATGTTATTAAAGGGTTTAATCTGAAAAGACGAAAGAGGGTACAGGTTATTAAAAGGAGTATTTCCAAAGCTAAAGAAGAGTACATGTTATTATAGGGAGTATTTTCAAAGATAAAGGAGGGTACATGTTACTAAAGGGAGTATTTCCAAAGATGAAGTATGAATGAAATTAGAAATCTAAATGATTCAGTTATAAATATAACTGTTCATATCCTGTTCGTGTTTTATATCAGTATGATAATAAGTATATTTTAAATTTCAATTTTAAACGTTACATTTCTTCTATGTTAAATAATATCGCACTTGTTAAATTCTAAATCATCAATATTTTGACCATTACAAATTTGGCATATCTTCCCTTAAAGGGATTAACATTGTGTATAATTCCTTCTATAAAAAAGTTTTCAGTTGAGATTCAATACCTTTAATTCTGCACTTTTATCTAGTTCTTTGCTGCTATTCCGTATTCTTTTCCTGATAAGGTATTGACCAACCTAAAATGGAAAATAAAGAAATTGAAAAATATAAATTTTCTTTCATCTGAATATTTAAAAAGAAATTAACAAAATTTAATCTTAGAATTTGCTACTATGGTGAAATGTTGTTTTATTAAACTAACATAAAAATGCATTTTTTGCCTAAAAAATGGACAGAATAACCGCCCTCTCTGCACATAATTTCATTTTCAAAAATTCACAGACGATTAAATTCTAAAAAGATATTTTTGGAATTTAAAACATTTATTTATATTCTCGTGGCCTTTTGATCAATTTGACCAGCAAAATATCCCATTGCTTATGCATAACTTTTTACTGTAAAAATTTGGGGTGTTTGCTTACTTTGAAAAGGGTGCACGAGCAATCCTTTTAATTTCCCTAAATCATTTTTATTTGAGGCTATTAAAGACATGAGCTGTGTGATAATTCTTTTTTTAAATTTCTGATTGTAGTTAAAATCATCCAACTAATGTATGCATACTCAAGGTACGAGGGATAGGGGTTGTGTACACTTTTTAGGTAATACTGTACCTCAATCATATGCTCCGCGTAGAGTTCTGTTGACAGCACCTCTTCTGGTCTTCTGAGATAAATAATTCAAGCTTTTAATTGTGTCTTTTTAAAAGTTTCACAATGGATAATAATTAGGGTTTCCATTCGCAATTGCGCAATAATAGCGCAATTGCTGTGTGCTGGGGGGGGGGGCTACTTCCCCCTTAAAGTCAGTCCAAATTTTCCGCGGTCCTGAGCTAACTTAAAGAAACTGTAAAGGAAAAATGAAATGGGGTATACGCTGAAACATAAACATTTTAGGAGTTAATCGAGACCAATAAGAGTTCTTTCTGATGTTCCTGTCTCGAGAAATTGATATAAAATTGTGTAAATCATAAACGAAAATCTATTTATTTAAAATTTTGTTTAAAAATAGTAGGTTTAAAAATATTTTTCAGCAAATACGCAACCAATCTGAAAACGACGATATTCCAGAGGAGCCTGAGTGACTTATGTTTACTCCTATTATTATTTGAATTTAATAATTTTTTATCTTTAATAGATATATTTGACAATATAATTATTACGTTCGTATCACGTGACCAGAACTCCCACCAATGGCAGTACAGTATTATTGTCACATGTCTCCGTCTGTATCTCATGACCGGTATTTTTAAGTGACCCTTAATTCATGACTTAGATCGAAATAACTCTTTAAACCATTAATTGAGTAACAATGAGTAAGATTTCTTCGTTTTTATCTTTAAAGGTTCTGACAATTTTCTTTATCGACTTTGCTGTATTCAACAAGACAAACAAGGATTTCTCAGCTCAGTTTTTTAGCTGGCTTTGGTTTAAAGGATACCGTTGTAAATCCGAAAAACAACTTTAGTATTAACTCCTTTAAAGAAAAGAGGTAGAGGAAATAGAACCTGCTGTACTATGCTCTACCAGGTACTAGAACCTGCTGTACTATGCTCTATACCTCCTTCTAGCTCTCATGTCATTAGATTTTAATCAAAAAATGTTGTACTTGAATCTTGAAGTACGGATTTTAAAGAATTAAACGGAGTTGATGACTCATAAACAGTTATTATAGAAACCAGATGCTAAAGATATATAAAACGATTTTCAGTGAAATTATGCTCAGATTTCTCGTAAAACAGATGTTTTTAAAAACTATTTTTCTATTGACAATTTCCTTTTTTTACTATATTTGAGGAATTTTTTTTAAGCAATTAAAAAATTACTGAATATATTATTTCATTCACACAGAAATGTTGGTTTGATAGGATCTTCTAACATTTTGATAAAATCTAATTGAATTTTAACAAACGGTTAACAAAATGATACAAGAATCAAGAACAAAATTATTTTTCTATCGATGCAATACGTTTTTTTTAAAAAATTTAAGTAAGAATTTTTTATCATTTTGATACGCATACAGAAAAAAATTTGCCCCGGTGAAGACACATCATTATTTATGGGTACACAAAAAGTTTTTTAAAGTTTGTTTAAAATGTGAATACCTTGGTTTCTTGAACTGCTGAAAGATGAAAATGGCCGCTTCGGTGAAATTCATTTTCTGAACCTTCTCCCATTCACTGAACATCTGAATCAAATTATCATGAAGTGAACCTCATAAAACGGTGGAAAATACTACATATAACATAGGCTAAAAAAAACTAGAATATTTTTTCATTCAAAATTAGATGTTTTTAGCCAGGCGCTTCAGCTTGTAATGAATAAAATTTAATTTACCTTTTCTTTAATCTGTGCTCTCCACGCAAGAAATTCATTACTTTTTTCATACATAATTTTGTTTACAGTTGATCTGAACTGAGGTCCATTTTCCAGACTTAGCTGAACAACAATGTATAAATTTAATGCTATTTATGCACTTTAAAAAGACTGTAAACGAAATCTCAAGTGACCCTCCATTTAAAGATGGCGCTGGGCCCGATGCGCAACGGTACTCTTGAAACCTTTCTCTAATCATTAATTTGGAAGAAATTGTCGTTTTTCTAGAAAGTTTTTAACTCTGATAAGTCAAATATGGTTTTCTGCAGTAGAAATGGGCAAGTCACTTTTGTAGAGAAACCGCGATTGAAAGTAATCAGCTTTAAAATCTATAATTCATACCTAATTCATACTTAATTAGACAAAGCTGTTACGATAGGAGTCAACCAGTGCAGGGATAGGAGTCAACCAGTGCAGGGATAGGAGTCAACCAGTGCAGGGATAGGAGTCATCCAGTGTAGGGATAGGAGTCAACCAGTGCAGGGATAGGCGTCAACCAGACCAGGGATAGGAGTCAGCCAGTGCAGGGATAACAGTCAACCAGTGCAGGGATAGGCAAATCATTTCATTTTTAATTAATAACAAACTTTTTCATAGACGATTTTGATTAAATGAAATATCTAAATATTGATAGTAATGTTACTTGAGTTGTCTTTATTTTTGCAGCAAAAACAAACAATTAAATTGACAGAAATTATCATTCATAATGATAAAATGACAATTTCTTGAACGCTGTAAATTAGAGATTAAATGGGTCACTTGAAATATTGTCTACAGTCCCATTCACAAGTTCAAAACTTTGTTGAGAGTCTCCCCACAAGATTTACAATTCCATATTATTTGTTTAAATATTTACTTAATTAACTAATTGTTACCTTCAAGATATTTTTGATATTATCTCTTGCTTTCTTGTCTCTTATCCAGGGGTAAAGGAGGAAAAAACCCTCAAATCTTACGTCTATCATCTTAATTAGTTTTAAAATTAAAATTTGATTTTAAAAATCCGAGTAAAGTTGCAAATTTTTTATATTAAGAAATAATATAAGGAAAAAACTATACAATAAAAACGATCGGTTTAATACGATGGCTTTTGAATCTTCTATTTTTTGCATACATTTTTTGTGTAAGGAAAGCAAATGTTTTGAATAAACAATTTTGAAATGTTTAAAGGGCAGCGGCCAAACTCTGTTACGTTTAGGCCGCGTCGAATTACAAGAAAGAGAGAGGGGGGATGAATTTTGTAGATCCAGAGTAAATAATTACGGTGGAATGCCTGCGTAGAGACTGAAAAAAAAAAACTAAGAAAGCTATTGCCCATAATTGTCTGTATGTAAGGGGAGGGTTAATTTAAATTACATCCACACTCTAACGTCTCTCAGAAAAATTAACTTGTAGGCCAGATTTTTTTCTGATTTACGGAAAGGGGAGGGAGTGTAAAGGCCTTTGCCCCCTTTTTGGGTATGCAAGTTGTAACAACCTCCTGAAGTTGAGGGGGTATCTGCCAAGGTGTTGCCTCTAGTACACATAGATATCCAGGACCACAGGTATCCTCTCTTATCAACCGATCATTCAAACCTTTTTTTAACATTTATTTTTTGTAAAACTAGACAAAATCATAATAAAGAATGATAATACTCGGCAAATTTTGTAAAAAAAGAACTTTACATCGTTCATTGAAAAAATTATAAATCTCACGTAAATTTATTGTTAAACAAATTTACATGATTTATCACTAAATGTTTAAAAAAACATCTATAACAACATGAATCATCAAAACATTAAAAATCTGACTAGAACTTGCATATTTTATATCAAAAAAATGATAATACTAAAAATGTTATGAAAACATTTGTTTAGTTTGTGCTGAAAAATTTAAACGAAAATAGCGCCGGCTTCAATCTTGAAACATTGAATATAATTTTAAGTGGAACCATCCATATTTGAGCCGCGTCTCAAATTTAAGCTGCGGCTAAAATTCGGCCACCGTCAACGTTAGTTCAGGTGATCCTCCTTTTATTGAGTTATTCATCAAGTCGTTCATTTAACTAAAGAAGATATCCTTATTTTTCATGGTTGAAAATTGTTAACTTAAAATTGTGAAATCTTTTATTATCTCTATAAAAAAGTTTGAATAGCACCGTTGTAAATCGGGAAGGGATCTCTTTAAACGAAAAGCTACTCGAAATAAGGTCGACAGTCCCTTTAAGCACTTTTTAAAATCTCTTTTGACCAATGAGTTCAGGGGTACTTAGTTCCAAAACGTGAGAAATTGGCAATTATCCCGTTTTGGAACTAACTTCCCCTGCATGATCCCTACCTCGCAAAGTATTCCCCAGGAAGTTGTGTTCAGTTCTACAGAGTCGACTTGTCATTATTATCAGGTCACCACGTAGCTGATTCAGGGACTTTAATATCTTAAATAATTGGTATTTTTAATTTTAGACAAAAAGAAGAATATTTCAATTTTTTAATTATAAACATGTTCTACAGATGACGTTTTAAAAATAGAAAATTATCTTTTATATAAAAAAGAATTAAATATTTATAAAGAGTGTTCTACAAAACATAAAAGTTGAGGGATAACTTAAAAATCGTATTTAATTTTTGGAATAATTTGCGGCATTTATTCGTCAAGCATGACATAAAAGAACGCATTTGGGAAATATACGGACTAATGGTATTTGTTTTAATTATTTAACTAGAGAAATATAAATGCCACCAATTTTTTTGAAGATTAAAGACGATCTTTCATGTTTTTTGGATCAATAAGTATCAACAAAAATTATCTAAGTGGAAATATATCATTTTTAAACATTTTTATTTGACATGTTCTTAATTCCGAAATATTCATCTATGTAAAAATGTGCAGTTTTGTACTTAAAGTTAACTGTATAATTTTAGCAGTTAATAATTATATCACAATTACGGAAAGCTGTGTTTTTTAAAAAACTGGCAAAAATCCTTTTTTTTCATAAAAATTGGAATTCTAAGCACATTTCTAGTTCAACTAAACTACAGAGGGTATCATAACCCTAGTTATGATTTCAAATAGTTCATTGAACACAGCAAATTAAGCAATTAATATTTATATTTCAAACCATGCATTAGCACAACATCACATCAAATAAACAGAAGATTTAGCAAATGTCATCTTTCTTTTCCACAGTTTTATGGGTCTCACTGTATCTTCTCAATTTTTTAATGATTTCTAACCTACTCTTGACTTTTGCATTTCTAACCTGATCTTGACTGTTGGATTTCTGACCTAATCTTGACTTTGGATTTCTAACCTAATCTTGACTGTTGGATTTCTAACCTAATCTTGACTGTTGGATTTCTAATCTGATCTTGACTTTTGGATTTCTAATCTGATCTTGATTGTTTGATTTCTAACCTAATCTTGACTGTTGGATTTCTAACCTGATCTTGACTGTTCGATTTCTAACCTGATCTTGACTGTTGGATTTCTAACCTGATCTTGACTGTTGTGTACCCGATCTAGTTTGCTGGAGATATCGTCGACATTTAACTCCTTGATCAAGCTTAACTGTTCAATCTGAATTTCAAGAAAACTCTTAAAGGGAGTGTCTGGCTAAACACGGTAGTTAGCTGAAAGTGCAGTTTATTATAGAGAAAAAATGTTGGATTCATTTGATACCGATGAGACTTTTTTACTGTGATGATTTTAAAGTTAGAGCGTAAATTCTTTTGTAAAAATTTTACCAGAAGGGATGCTCCGCAGAATTTACATTTATTTGTTGTTAAGGAACCAGAATAAAGTTGTACTATATTTTAAATTGTTTTGCAGACTTATTCAAATGTCGTCTTTGCAATGAAATTTCAGGAAATGTAAGGATAACGTTTTGGAACATTAAAGAAAAAGTTGATTGGATAAACGTTTTATTACGTTTTTCTTCCGGTTTATCAAATAATTGTAAAACTGATTAATTTTAAAGTTTATTATTTGCTAGACTGCAGCTAGAAATACAAAAGTTTTAGTTACGTGTGACGTGACCTTGTTGAAAAGGTCTCTACTGTATAATGTTTAACCTGGGTTTGACGAACTCCAAGTTCAAGCTCTTCTAATTGTTTTTTCATCCCTGATAGCTTAGAATCTTCCATTTTGCCTGAAAAGAGATAAATCTAAAATTTTGATAAAAGGCACTGTAAGCGTAATTTCAAGTGACCCTTCATACAAAGTCGGCAATGCCCGATTCACAACGGTACCCATCTCACCTTTATCCAATCAATAATGTGGAATATATTTTCTTTTTTCTGGTTTTAAAAGTAATTAAATAATTCGACATATTTTTTATCTGATATATCCTACGTCTAAAACATGCCTTGTCCTATTCTGACTTACCTGTTATCTGATATATCTGTAATCTGTCCTACCTATAATTCGTCCTTCTTGTAAGCCGTTCTACCTGTAATCTGTCCTACCTGTAATCTGTCCTAACTGTAATTCGTCCTACCTGTAATCTGTTCTAACTGTAATTCGTCCTACCTGTAATCTGTCCTAACTGTAATTCGTCCTACCTTTAATTCGTCCTAACTGTAATCCATTTACCTTGTAAATAGTGTAATCTGTCCTTTCTTTAATTCTTCCTACCTGCAACCATCCTATCTGGTATCCGTCCTATCTGTAATCCGTCCTATCTGTAATCCGTCCTATCTGTAATCCGTCCTATCTGTAATCCGTCCTATCTGAAATCCGGCCTTCCTGTAATTCGTCCTTTCTGTATTTCCTCCTATCTGTAACCTGACGTATCTATAATTCGTCCTATCTGTGATCCGTTCTACCTGTAATCTGTCCTACTTATAATCAGTCCTACCTGTAATCCGCCCTACTTATAATCAGTCCTACCTGTAATCCGTCCTACCTGTAATCTGTCCTATCTGCTGGAGATTCAAGAACCGAATGATCATTGAAGCATCCGACTGATAAACAGCTGGTTAAAATTACCGTGAATATATTTTATATTGCTAGCTAAGCCTTTAACAACTTGAAGATCATTATATAATTATTTAATAATATATAATTTATACACTTTTTTGTGAGGGAGAGAGGAGTTCATCGGCCAAATCCGACTTTATTCCGCTATTCTCATTTTCCCTGTAAAATTATACACATAGAAAACGTCATTTTTGCTGTGTGATACTTTTTCTTTTTAAACATACAGAGAGAACAAAAAAACGGTGGAATAGATACACAACATTTAAGGGTGCGACCGGCAATGTATGGTAGTTAAACTGAGAATGTAGTTTTACGGAGAATTTTTTAGGATTCATTTGATACATAAAAAACGTTTCAATGATGTAATAACGCCTGAGTTTGAGCGCAAAGTCGACTTTCAAAATCATCAATTTGGGTGGTTACGTTTTGAGAATCGATTTTTTGAAATTATTAAATAAAAACGACAAAAATGTAACAAAAATTCTACAATAAACTAATTGGATGCCTGGGAGCATATTTCTCAATAGAAAAATGTCAATAAATAGATCTTATCGATGCTAGAATTAATTATTTTCTTTTAATCATCATATTGAATTTCTTATTCTTTACAAATTTGTTAGATTTCTTTAAATTCTTCAAATGTGGTCTTTTCAATAGCAATTGCATAAAAACCTACATAAATGTTTGTGAACAATGAGACATTACATAAAGAAATAAAATAATAAGATTAGTTATTTTCGATGAATAGAGTTTATTTTTATTTTCTCAATCTGACCATAAACATCCAATTAGTTTACTTTCGCATTTTTGTCACAAATTGACTTATTAAAAAGACAAAAGAATTCTTAATATCATCTCTCCAGAATGGACAATAAAGGAGGATTTAAAAACTGAATTTATCTCGTTGCTGAACTAATGTGCACCGTATAAACGTTTGATAGGTCTCAAATGAATCCTAAAAAAATCTTTACAAAACTGCATTCTCAGTTCAACTACCAAACATTGCCAGTCACTCCCTTTAAAGCAATACCAAATAGTTTTAAAATATAGCTGAACAATAATTTATAATGTGAAATGTTCTGTGTACAGTGCACAATTGATTGTGTTTTAATTGGGCTTTCTAAAATCAAAACTTGAGCAGGTTTTTTTTCTATAGCATATATTTCTGGTTCGTGATGTATGTAAATAATGAAAAAAATTCTCACTTTTTAAAGGGTTAGGTTAGGCCTTCCGAAGCTAAACAGGCTACAAAAGGGCCAAACATTAAGGCATATAGCAAAAATGACAAAAATGCAAAAATGACAATGCAAAAATGACAATGCAAAAATGACAATGCAAAAATGACAATGCAAAAATGACAAAATGCAAAAATGACAATGCAAAAATGACTTACAGCTTAATAGTTGTAGTACCCGCGCAATACCAATAGAGGTTTCTTTTTAACAAATTATAAATAAATTGTACAAAACTCGTGTTAAAAACTTAAAAATTTTGTAAAAAATACATTTTTCTGAAATAAATAGTAATCTTTCCTGGAAAGTTAGATTATAAAACATCTTAAATGAAAGCCCTTGTATAACGGAGTTGAAATGTTTAATATTTTTGTATGTTTTTTGAATTTTCAACCTTAAATTTCGTCTGTAAATACGCATCTCTTTTCGTTAGCATGTTTTTTGTTGTTTTAATTGCTGAATACTTTTGAATACACTTGGTTATTTTGTAATCAATAATATATTTAAATTGTCAAATTTCTAAAAGAAAAGATGTTTTTCTACTGTTTAATTTCTCTTTTTGTAAAATCAATAATTATTATAAACATAAACATAAACTGCACAAAATATTACATTTCTGTAAATTTTTTTCTGTCTTTTGTCTATTCGTTTTACATCTTAATAAAAAGACATTTTTAGGTAATTCTAGAAGTTTTTAGCAATGTGATTTGAAAAAAGTGTCCTAACATTATTACTGTTAATTTTTCAGACTGCACCTAGATATTAGTTTTCAGAATACACCTAGATATTAGTTTTCAGACTGCACCTAGATATTAGTTTTCAGAATACACCTAGATATTAGTTTTCAGNTTGAAGACAGTCCCTTTGAGGTCTGTTCTTTTACTTATGGCTGGTCTGTAGTTGAAGACAGTCCCTTTGAGGTCTGTTCTTTTACTTATGGCTGGTCTGTAGTTGAAGACAGTCCCTTTGAGGTCTGTTCTTTTACTTATGGCTGGTCTGTAGTTGAAGACAGTCCCTTTGAGGTCTGTTCTTTTACATATTGCTGGTCTGTAGTTGAAATGCCTTAATAAATTGCATGAATGGCATATGTGGTAGTCCATTTCATCCGAGGTTACGTTTACGATTTAGCACCTTCATAACGCCTTGTCTAATTATTTATGTGAAAAGCCGATTTTCAACACTTTAAAATAATGAGAAAAAAATATAAAGTACTAGTGCCCGTCGTTGCCTGTGGAATTAAAAAAACACTTGAAATTATTTTCTTCGAATTTTTCACAAAAATCTAATTTTGAGAAATAAATTTTTTTTGAGTCTTTGGTACAATTTCCGATTTTCTAATCCAATATAGTATACCTTAAAAATTCAAACTATGAATTTTGTTCGACCAAATAATCTAAACTTGGAATATCTGAGGTTACCATCAGTTTGTAAAGATATAAAGATAAGACAATTTGAGTTTGTGGCAAGGACTTATTTCCTTTGGTCCATTTGTTTGGATATATATCTACGAAACTATATATATATATGAGCTTTTTAAATATAGATATTATTTTGCAAATTTCTTAGATGAAATTGTTATATATATATTCTATATAATAAGTACGATAAAGATATTAAAAATGAAGTTACCATCAATTTTTACTTTATAACATATGTTTGAAAATGTTTCCGCAGACTTTTTTCATGAATTAGGTTACTTTTGCATAGATAATAATTGTGCAGTGATTTGGATGATTAACGGAAATAATCTGTAATTCTGATCAGCTGTGGAGCTTTTCTTCAACGTGGTCTGATAGTTTTTGAAAATGAATACGTACTTTTAATACTGAAATATTGAGATTATAGCAGAAGTATCTGACGTTGCCCGTGCACATTAGTCTATTTGCCGTTTTCCGTGCCTCCAAAAATTTGCTGTTTAAAATAAATATGTAACTCTTCCTTACTGGGAGGCAATAGGGAATAGGGATGCAATAAATATAGATGGGAATATTACATTGCCAAGGCAATGTAAACCTTGTTGCCTCATGTGAATGAAGAGATATGTAATTTTTTCAACTTTTACACAATTCTTATGGAGGTTTTTGACTCAACTTTTAAACATTTTAATTTACATAAAAATCAACCTTTTTCAGGTTTTAAACAATGTAAAATCAATTAAGTTTCGTAACAAATATTTTTGAGTTCTGGAATCAAAACTATATTTAAAAATCATGTTTTCAGAGTTGTAAATGTGCAAATAATTAGATTTTTCCGATAAATATGTAACACAATATCTGTAAACCTGAATTACGTTGTATATTGTTAATTATTTACGTTTGTAAATAGCTATGTAAAATCCATATAATAATTTATCTCAACTGCGCTGTAAATAACTACTTAACATGATTAGCTTAAGTATGTTGTACATATCGATGTAAAACTTGTAATTACATCAATTAACTTTAATTTATAACATAGAACCCCAAATACCTTTAGTTAGAATAGACTCTTGAACTATTACCAAGTGAGAGTAATTGTTCCTATAGTCTAGCGAACGAGAAACGCCCTGAAATCACTTCTTAAACGATAGACACAGATTGGACATTGTTTAGATAAATTGTGTCTTTATTGACATTGATAGTTTATGGTTCAGAGATCATGTCCGTGTGGATATTGATAGTCTATGTTTCAGAGATCATGTCCGTATTGACATTGATAGTTTATGGTTCAGAGATTGTGTCCGGATTGACATTGATAGTTTATGGTTCAGAGATCATGTCCGTATTGACATTGGTAGTTTATGGTTCAGAGATAATGTCCGTATTGACATTGAAAGTTTATGGTTCAGAGATCATGTCCGTATTGATATTGATAGTTTATGGTTCAGAGATCATGTCCAAATTGATATTGAATAGTTTATGGTTCAGAGATTGTGTCCGGATTGACATTGATAGTTTATGGTTCAGAGATCGTGTCCGTATTGATATTGATAGTTAATGGTTCAGAGATCGTGTCCGGATTGATATAGATAATTTTTGGTTCAGAGATCATGTCCGTATTGTCGACATTGATAGTTTATGGTTCAGAGATTGTGTCCGTATTGACATTGATAGTTTATGGTTCAGAGATCATGTCCTTATTGACATTGATAGTTTATGGTTCAGAGATCATGTACTTATTGACATTGATATTTTATGGTTCAGAGATCATGTCCTTATTGAAATTGATAGTTTATGGTGTCAGGAATCATGTCCTTAATGACATTGATAGTTTATGGTTCAGAGATCGTGTCCGTATTGACATTGATAGTTTATGGTTCAGAGATCGTGTCCGGATTGATATTGATAGTTTATGGTTCAGAGATTGTGTCCTGATTGACATTGATAGTTTATGGTTCAGAAATCATGTCCTTATTGACAGTGATAGTTTATGGTTCAGAGATCATGTCCTCATTGACATTGATAGTTTATGGTTCAGAGATTGTGTCCGTATTGACATGATGTTTATGGTTCAGAGATCATGTCCTTATTGACATTGATAGTTTATGGTTCAGAGATCATGTCCGTATTGACATTGATAGTTTAAGGTTCAGAGATAATGTCCGTATTGACATTTATAGTTTATGGTTCAGAGATCATGTCCTTTTTGACATTGATAGTTTATGGTTCAGAGATTGTGTCCGTATTGACATGATGTTTATGGTTCAGAGATCATGTACTTATTGAAATTGATAGTTTATGGTTCAGAGATCATGTCCGCATTGTCGACATTGATAGTTTATGGTTCAGAGATCATGTCCTTATTGACATTGATAGTTTATGGTTCAGAAATCATGGCCTTATTGACATTGATAGTTTATGGTTTAGAGATCGTGTCCGTATTGACATTGATAGTTTATGGTTCAGAGATCGTGTCCGGATTGATATTGATAATTTTTGGTTCAGAGATTGTGTCCGTATTGTCGACATTGATAGTTTATGGTTCAGAGATTGTGTCCGGAATGATATTGATAGGTTATGGTTCAGAGATTGTGTCCGTGTTGACATTAATCATGTCCGTATTGACATTGATAGTTTATGGTTCAGAGATCATGTCCGCATTGTCGACATTGATAGTTTATGGTTCAGAGATTGTGTCCGGTTTGACATTAATAGTGAAGTTTGACCAACAAGAGGGATTGAGTTGTACCTGGATTGATTTGGGTTTGAGAGACTTTTATGGAGTAGGGCATTTACTAAATACATCCCTAGGATACAATGTGTCATAATTTTGTTCAAAAATTGGTAAAACTTTAAATACAACATTAAGAAGTATAAGTTTAAACTCTTAAGATATGTAAAATGTAGAAAAATGTCACATAATCTTAATGATTTTGTTCGGAGGAGGCAAGGATTCTGATAAAATAAAAACCTAGCTGTCCACTTTGGTCTCTGGCTATTTCAACTTCAAATAAAAAGTTTATTTCCCTGTTTTTGTTCCCTGCAAATCCAGACTTAAAATGTCCCATTGGGTGACCTTCGGTTAAGTACAATTCTTTGATATAAAGTTTTTGCGATACGTCTACAATCTATCTATATATCTATCTATCTATCTATCTATCTATCTATCTATCTATCTATCTATCTATCTATCTATCTATCTATCTATCTATCAATCTATCTATCTATCTATCTATCTATCTATCTATCTATCAATCTATCTATCTATCTATCTATCTATCTATCTATCTATCTATCTATCTATCTATCTATCTATCTATCTATCTATCTATCTATCTATCTATCTATCTATCTATCTATCTATCTATCTATCTATCTATCCATCTATCTATCTATTTATCTATCTATCTATATATCTATCTATATAAATATCTATCTATTTATCTATCTATCTATATATTTATCTATATAAATATCTATCTATTTATCTATCTATCTATCTATCTATTGTAACTTTCTATCTTTCTAACTAGCTATACCATTATGTTGTACCTCCCTATTTGATCAAATAAATAAAACTTATTGTTTAAGGTTTTTTAAAAAGTTATAATTTGAATACTTTCTGTGCAATGCGTGCAATGTGCATATATAACTGTAGTTGAAACAAAAATAATGCAGTTATTGCAACTTTCAAAGGTTTCAATTTGATTGATAAAAAAATTCTAAAAAAAGTTATTTGCTATACTTTGTCAATCCTTAAATTTTCCATTTGGAGGCGGCGATGGGGGGGGGGGGGGTTTTGAAACCCCCCCCCCCCGGAAATTTTTTTTTTTTTTTGTTTTCAATATTATTAATTTTAGCAGTGATCTATACATTACTTCTATAACTAAAATTCTAAGAAACACTAGCTCACTCATAGTTACTTTCGTCGTTTTCCCGTTCTTGGTAGTAAATTACGATTACAGCTATTTTTCCCGATAAAAAAACGACCCACTCAGCTAAGAATCAAGATAAAAACATTTCCGTGGTTCTTTCGAGTTCCCAAATCAAAACTTGAGGCAAATCGGTCAACGGGTTCCTGAGTTATGATCAGACATACAAACAGACAGACAAACAGAGATTATCTCTTTGTTTACAGAGATGCAGCTTACAAGAGTAAAATTATGATTTTTTGAGCCACAAATATATAGTATACCTTAGTTTTCCCCATGACTGAGCATATATATAAAAATCCAGGCTAAATCGCTAATGGATCTCCGTTGGTTGAATGTGTATAAGTATCAAATTACAGAATTTCAAAAATTGAATAAAATACGTTGAGTATTTGTAAAGTTATGATGATTAAATCCTAAAAATGCTTTATTTACCCCCTCCTCCTAGACCAATCATTAATCTATCAAATTTCACCCCCTACCCCCCCACTTTCCATCCTTTCCATCCTTTCCATCCTTTCCATCCTTTCCATCCTTTCCATCCTTTCCATCCTTTCCATCCTTTCCGTCCTTTCCATCCTTTCTGAGACTGAATGAGTTCTGTACAGTCGTCTCTGAAGTCTGATACTTTATGGGTAACCCTGTTCCAATTTACCAATCTTTGAACCAGAAAAAATCATATTTATAATCACGGAACCTCCTGGATTCAAATTGTCAAATTCAATCTTTATCTAACTGTCCATCCAACTCATCCAACCAGATTGCAGAGTCCTGTTTATTGTTTGTCGTATGACCAACTGGATTGGGAACCCAGTTTTCCCTGGAAAATATATTTTCTCTACAAGTCAATTCCCGAAACTTAGACTTTTTCCAATTAGCAAAATTAAAAACATTTGCATGGTTCTACACAATTTTCAATCAAAATTTGATGTAAATCGGGGGGAGTTGTAATAGAACACACAAACAAACAAACTATCAAACTTACAAACAAACACCCAAACAGAGATTACTACTTCATATATACCAAAACGTAAAAATTTAGGTAGTGAGATTTTAAACCATTAGAAGGACTGTAAAATATCTGTCTATCTGTCTATCTGTCTATCTGTCTATCTGTCTATCTGTCTATCTGTCTATCTGTCTATCTGTCTATCTGTCTATCTGTCTATCTGTCTATCTGTCCATCTGTCTATCTGTCTATCTGTCTATCTGTCTATCCGTCTATCTGTCAGTCTATCTGTCTATCTGTCTATCTGTCTATCTGTTCATCTGTCCATCTGTCTATCTGTCTATCTGTCTATCTGTCTATCCGTCTATCTGTCAGTCTGTCTGTCTGTCTTTATGTATGTCTGTATATCTGTCTATCTGTCTTTCTGAATATCTGTGAATATCTATCTGCGTGTGTTGTTTATCCGTTTGTTTGTTTTCTTTTAGTATTTTAAATTATCCAAATATCGACCTAGTATATATAGTTTTGATAAAATAGAATTATTTTAATACTTTTCATGGTTTTTATATTAATCCCTGTGTATATATATGTTGGGGTCAAATAATTTAAAATTTATTTTAAAAATATTGATTTCTGTGAATCAATGAAATATTTTAAATTTTTTCTATCAGACGACGACATTAAATCTGTGTGTTCACCTGTCCCCGTTAAATTTCATTATATTTACAACTTTTTGCGAGAAAGGGTTGAAAGGGTCAAATATTATAGAATATTGGATTTAATAAAATTCTTTGATCCTGCTGATTTTTTCATTGAATTTCACTGTACTGTAAAATAATTTTCCAAATGGCAACTTCCCGAATGTGCAATTTCCCAAACGGCAACTTCCCAAGTCTGTCCTAGCCGTACTGCTTTTCCCCAGTCTGTTCTAGCCCCGCCACTCGGCCCCCTAGTCCATCCTAGCCGCAGCGCTCGGCTTGAAAGTCGCCCTTGAGAAAATGCCTTTTTTGAAAGTACCTAGCACCCTATGTAATACAGCTAAGGAAGAGTATAACATGACAGAAGTGCCAAAAGTGCCACAGAGTTACACGGGGGCCATATAAAGTGCCTTGAGTGCCACAAAGTTATACAGGGGCCATATAAAGTACCACAAGTTACAGCAAGTTACACGGGGGCCGTATAAAGGTAGGAAGGTAGAAAGGTAGGAAGGTAGGAAGGTAGGAAGGTAGGAAGATAGGAAGGTAGGAAGGTAGGAAGGTAGGAAGGTAGGAAGGTAGAAAGGTAGGAAGGTAGGAAGGTAGGAAGGTAGGAAGGTAGGAAGGTAGGAAGGGAGGAAGGTAGGAAGGTAGGAAGGTAGGAAGGTAGGAAAGGAGGAAGGTAGGAAGGTAGGAAGGTAGGAAGGTAGGAAGGTAGGAAGCTAGGAAGGTAGGAAGGTAGGAAAGGAGGAAGGTAGGAAGGTAGGAAAGTAGGAAGGTAGGAAGGTAGGAAGGTAGGAAGGTAGGAAAGGAGGAAGGTAGGAAGGTAGTAAGGTAGGAAAGGAGGAAGGTAGAAAGGTAGGAAGGTAGGAAGGTGGGAAGGTAGGAAGGTAGGAAGGTAGGAAGGTAGGAAGGTAGGAAGGTAGGAAGGTAGGAAGGTAGGAAGGTAGGAAAGGAGGAAGGTAGGAAGGTAGGAAGGTAGGAAGGTAGGAAAGGAGGAAAGGAGGAAGGCAGGAAGGTAGGAAGGTAGGAAGGTAGGAAGGTAGGAAAGGAGGAAGGTAGGAAGGTAGGAAGGCAGGAAGTTAGGAAGGTAGGAAGGTAGATAGGGGATAAAAACCCCAGAATCTGATATTAATAAAGACACCAAAACTACCATAATGTTGGTTTTTACCTAAAATTTGATAGAATTATTTTGGAAGGAGAGTTATTAACCTGTCATACCTACCACTATACAGAGGCAGGATAGATATACAGACAGATAGATTAACCATTCAGAAAAGTAAATAGACAAGTAGATAGAAAAGTAGATACAGTGAACCCCTTAATAACGAATACATCGAAAGAATTCATCAAATGTCGTATTCTTCACTTTTTGACAATGGAATATTGCAGATATTTAGTTTTTTAATTAAATGATTATACGGAACTCTTTAAAACTGTTCCCGCATATTCATGGCTATTTATTTATTTTTGCAAATACTGATATTTACGAAATATAGTATAAAACTCATTGAAAAATTGTCAAGACGACATTTCAAAAATTCTTTCGATGTATTCGTTATTAAGGGTTCCACTGTAGACAAGTAGATAGACAAGTAGATAGACAAGTAGATAGACAAGATAGACAAGTAGATAGACAAGTAGATAGACAAGAAGATAGACAACTAGATAGACAAGTAGATAGACAAGTAGATAGACAAGTAGATAGACAAGTAGATAGACAACTAGATATTCAAGTACAATAAACACATCTAAAGGGTGTTTAAATAAAAAAGCATATATTCAGAGCTAGGTTGACCAAACCCAAAAAGACATCGTGATATTGATTTCATTTCATTATGATCAGGTGAAAATGAAGCCTCTCTGAAAGAAAAAAGTTTGAATGGTTTGGTTCTTTTTAAAACACCCATTAGGTAAAAAAACAGACTGACAGACACATAGACAGTTGTACAAATACAAACAGCCAGTAACTATTACATTGTTAAAGAATAAAAGCAAAGAAAATAAAAAAAATCAATAGAATAGAATCACGATAAATGATAGTTTTAAATCAAGGAATTAATATTTTCTACAAAAATACTCTTTACAGATTTTAAGCTTTTCATATTTTACCTCTTTACTTCCGGATTTAGACTTACATTCATTAATCCTGAACTTTTTCTTATTCTTTTTATAAATCCATTTTTATTATTTTTATTCATTAATTTTTTTATCCTATCCTTCAGTTAAATTATCTTTTTTTCTTTCTTTATTCTTTTTATTCATTAATTTTTCTTTAAATTCATCGTTTTATTCTTCTTTATTATTTATCTCTAATTCTATTATCTTTGTTATTTATTCGTGCTTTTTAAAGTTTATTCACACATTTTTCTTTAAATAATATTTTCAGTTTTTTATTATTCTTCAATTCTATTATCTTTGTTATTCATTTTTATGCTTTATTGAGGACGCTAGGTCTATCTCTAATGAAACGCTTAAAGTAACTTCCAGTATATATATTTTTTATAACTTATTACTAGAGGGTTCAGAACATGAGTAAATATCAAGATCACACGTGTAGATTCAAAGTACAATGCCCCGTATCCGTTCTATCTCATTCTTGTGGAAGTTGTTTTAGGCGGCTAGGTATCGTCTTCCACATTTTTATATTTATTATTCTAATTTTTAATTGTTCTTTAATCTATTATCTTTATGTTTATTTATTTCTTATTCTTTTTATTCATTTATTCTTCTTTAAATCATCATTTCAATCTTTTTTGATGTTGTTCTTCAATTCTAATATCTTTTTATTCTTTTTTTAAAATTTATACCCTCAGTTTTCTTTTCAATTATTCTTCAATTCTAACTTTTTATCTAATCATTATTCTTTGCATTAATCCATTTAAAAAAATTACCCCTTAAGTCTATTCTATTTATTCTTTTTTCAATTCTTAATTCTTTTAGTTGTCCTTTCCTTCTTTCATTTTATTAATGTTTTATACTTGATTATTTTATTCATTCCATACATTCTATATTCTTTTATTCATCCTTTCATTCTATATTCTTTTATTCATCCATACATTCTATATTCCTTTATTCATCCTTACATTCTATATTATTTCATTCATCCTTACATTCTATATTCTTTTATTTATCCATAAATTTTATATTCCTTTATTCATCCTTACATTCTATATTATTTCATTCATCCTTACATTCTATATTCTTTTATTCATCCATTCATTCTATATTCTTTTATTCAGTCATTCATTTTTTTCTTCAACCTTTTATCCATCCTTGCATTCTCCTTTTTTAATCATACGACGATTCTTCAATGTTTCTTTTCTACGTTTTTCTCCTTAACTATTTTTTCCTATGATTAAATTGATTTAAATTCCACAAATGCTCTTTCTTATCTTTTTCTTTTCTTGATAAATGTCCTTAAAAGGTTTATAAAAGAAATATAAAAGATTGAATCTATAGTATTACAGAAGTGAAATATAACCCAAGAAACGAAAATTAAAACTAAATATCATTTAAATTATTTATAAGAAAATTATTGCACGTTTTGTTTGTCTACTAGCACTGAGAAACACTTGAAATTACGCTTACACTCCCTTTACATTTCACTTCTATTTTTATCTTAATGTTTTTTATCCGAGAAAATGGATTTGTATTCATCTTAAACCTGAAACCATTCTATTTAGGAAACAGAAAGAGGTTTAAAATAGATAAATTTGGTTGAATAGTCTTCAGTTTACAGTTAACCCTACTCACGTGAAGATCTGGTTCAAAGGAACTGAGTTTTTGCCACAAACTCACATTTTCTAATTCTATATCTTTGTAACCTGATGATGTAAACCTTTGATATTTCAAACTTAGACTATTTGATCTAACAGAATTAATAGTTTGAAATATCAAAGGTCTAGGAAAACGGGTTGCAAAGTTATAGGAATTAGAAAATCAGAGTTTGTGGCAAAAACTCAATTCCTTTACGGTAATAACTAAAAAACTGTAGAATAGGAAGACGACATTAAAAGTAACACTAATAGCCTTACTTTACTATTAAGTTACTATATCACTAACCAAGTGAAATGGGTATCAACACTACAAAATTGATGTGCCTTGACTTCATTAGACTATTTAAAGTCATAACTTGAGTCTACAAATCTTCTTTCTATTCCATAGTTTTCTGGTTATCACTGTAGAAACATCTTCCATTTGAATTATAATGAGAGAGATAGTTGAACTCAAACTTTTGAATGAAAGCAATAATTTCGATAATTGTATTTATGCCGAAAGATAAAGTAATTCATAGTTTTCACCAAACTGAAAACTATACATTCAAATTTATGTGATACTAGCTGGAAGGCCCGGCGTTGCCCGTGGAAAAAAAATTGAAAAAAATATAGCGATTTTTTCGTAGTCTATAACACCCAGGAGAGTCCACAAAAAATTTCAGCTCAATCGGTCCAGTCGTTTGGCCGGCTAAAGGCAACATATATATATATGTCTTGTTTTATTATATAGACTACTGGTCCAACTTTGTGATGTCGTAGCTTCTCGTGTTTTCATTTTACTCGTGCATTACACATTAGCATAAGCACAGCAAAGAAACTGAGTTTTTGCTACAAACTCTAGTTTTATAATCCATATATCAGGTGGCATACAGCTAGAGATGAGATCATTTCATTTTGTGGCAAAAATACAGATCTTTTATCCAGTTTTCTACAATTAGAAGCTAAACACATTTTTCTCAAAGCTTTTTAATAAAAGGAGTTGATTAAAAGCAATGTAGCTTATGCTTATGCTTATGCAATTTAGTGTTATTGATTTAATGTTGAAGATTGAAGAGTTATAAATTTAGAAGTATGAAAAAATGGCAGATAGTTCTAGCGTTACTTAATCTTATAACATTTACTCAAGGTTTATTTCATTTATTAATAAATCAATAAAAATAATAAATAATAATAAAATAATAAATCAAACATTTAAAAAAAATGTTATGGGAGTTATTCTCCACTTATCCTTTTTTATGATTTTCAAAAAAAAGTATTTAGTGTGACGTTTTTGTGTATTTTTGTTCCTATTACTATTACAGAAGTTTTTATGTCATTCATCATAAGACTGAGAGGTGTTTTTAATGCTAAAGTATAATTCAGAATAAGATGGCAATATACAGACATGGTTTAAAGACCAAATTGATCAAGAATTTCAGAATTAGAAGCAATTATGATCTTTTACGATGACAATCTGCAATGTTTTAAAACTTTCTTATTCAGGACTTGTTCTGTCCGAGTGTGGTAAATATTCTACTCATGGTTGCGGTGGTAATTTTCAATCTTTTAAGAGGGGGTTCGCCAAAAAAAAATTAACCATGAAAAACTTTTAAAATAAGTTAAAGGCTGATAAAGGTTGTAATTAAAATTTAATCTTTACTTTGGAAACGGATTACTTGATTGCTCTACATAAGTTATGATTTTGAATAGCTCATTGAACAAGAAACACATCACTTTCACATAATAAATTAATATTAAAATATTTGCTATTCCACACTTTTATAGTTCTTTCTACAACAGCTGTTTTAGAAGCAATAAAATACAAGGAAAACATTTCTGAATTTAATTAATCTAATTACTTAATTAATTAATCTTTTGTTTACATGTGGATGCAGTTTGGAAAGGGACTGATCAGAGTTTTCATCTTGATCCTGTAGAACAGGGGTAAAAAGGGGTAATTTATCAAGAATTTTGAAAAAAACCATTTTTTTATCGTTTTCTCTTGGAAGAGATAGGAATTAATTTCTTATTATAAAGAAATCTATTTCAACATGTTGAAAAAACAGTTCTTGTTGAGAAGGGGGTGGGGGGTCAAGAAAGTATAACCTATAGCAGTAAGTGCTCAATTTGATTTTAAATTTAAAAAAAAATTTTACATTTCAGAATGTTGATACCGACACAGATGTATGAAAACGGCTTTGGAGACCCCAGTTTATTTAAGGTTACAAATTAAATGTCCAGTTCAAATACAAAAATATTCTTGTTTTTTTGGACATTCTGTATCCCGAAATATCCATGTTTATTTGGAAACCCTCCGAAATATCCATGTTCATTTGGACACACTGTTTCCCGAAATATCCATTTTTATTTAGACACCCTGTATCCCGAAATATCCATGCTTATTTGGACACCCTTTATCTCGAATTTTCATATTTATTTGGACACTCTGACTCTGTATCCCGAAATATCCATTTTTATTTGGACGTCCTGCATATCAAATAACCATGTTCAAAACATACAAAAATACCCGTGTTTATCAAAATATTTTTTCTTACTTAAACATCAAATTATTCATATTTATTTAGACACCACATGTATTATCAAAATTATCAATGCCAGATTGAAAAGTTAGGTCTTCACTGTAAGATTTAGTTTTGAAAAGAAGCTTTTTTTTTAAAACGGGGGGGGGGTTGACAGACTTAAAAAATAGATTTAAACATAAAATATGTCTACTAACAACCTTAATAACCATGTGGAACACTGGGAAACACACGGAAACACAACTGCAATTACCATGCGGAACACTTGGGCAACATACCGAAACACAACTGCAATAACCATGCGGAATACTTGGCAATATGCAGAATCACAACTGCAATATCCATGCGAAATACTTGACAATAAGCGGAATCACAACTGCAATAACCATGCGGAATACTTGACAATAAGCGGGATCACAACTGCAATAACCATGCGGATTACTTGGCAATATGCGGAATCACAACCGCAATAGCCATGCTGAACACTTGGCAATATGCAGAATCACAACTGCAATAACCATGTGGAATACTTGGCAACATTTTGAAAAATAACCCTCTGTTAAAAACTTATTTTTTAGAATGAAAAGAGAGAAACGTTAAAAGAGCAAATAAGCCGGGTGGAAGCCCTTTCTAAACTTTTAGGTTAGATAAAAAAGATACTAGCTAATAATATATATTTCTATTACATAGGAAGACCATTAAATTAATAGTAAACGATAACTTACAGAAAACATGTACGGTTCTCTAAAACTTACATATTTAACAAATCTCTTATAAAAATGTAAATATGTAATAACCACACATCAGCCCCAGCACAAGTGATCGCAGACGTAAGAGTTACAGGTCTGATTCACAACGTGGTGACTGTATCAAATTCATGAAATATTCTATATCTTCTATTTTTCACAATGGGTTCTCTGTAAAATTACTTGCGCAATGCGCATTTATGTTCAGAAATAATTGAGAAATCTATCAATGGAGGGTTACTTGAAATTGTGCCTTTTTAAGGTTTGTGCGAGGATGCCGGGATAGCTGCTAGAAATGTGAAAAGGGTTCCTTTGCTCAGGTAATTTTCTTTGATTTTCAAATAAGTAAAGTAATTAAAAAAATTAAAAAATTGGGTTAAATTCTTAGAAAAGTTTGTTAATGTTTAACATAAATATAAAACATAGCTTAAAAAACAGATTTTTCTAGATTTGTAGTTAACCATGCACTGCGGTCCAGTAAACGTTTTACCCTGCAACAACGAGAAAACAGGTGAACAGTTTAGTTAGTGTTAATAATCTTTTTGGTTCGTTATTGGTTCGTTTTGGTTTGTTTTGGTTCGCTTTGGTTCGTTTTGGTTTGTTTTTGTTCGATTTAGGTTCGTTTTGGTTCGTTTTTGGTTCGTTTTTGGTTCGTTTTGGTTCGTTTTGGTTCGTTTTGGTTCATTTATGGTTTGTTTTGGTTCGTTTATGGTTTTTTTTGGTTCGTTTTTGGTTCGTTTTGTTTCATTTTGGTTCGTTTTGGTTCGTTTTTGGTTCGTTTTTGGTTCGTTTTGGTTCGTTTTGGTTCGTTTTGGTTCATTTTTGTTTCATTTTGGTTCGTTTTGGTTCGTTTTTGGTTCGTTTTTGGTTCGTTTTGGTTTTGTTTTTGGTTTGTCTTGGTTCGTTTTGTTTCGTTATTTTGCATATATTTTCTCTCAGGGTCAAACAGGACATAGTGTAAAAAAAGCAAATGTGTTAATTCTAGACAATTAATTTCTTTCCACATTGCCAATTTTAACCCTTTGAGAAAATATCAGCAAAAAACTAACCAAAAACTAAAAATTATAGATATTAGAATTTTTTATAAAAAGTTTTTGAAAAACGATCCAAAACGATTAATTTTAACAGTAATGGCTGCAAGCTCTTACGCTAAAACCGATGAGAATTTTGCCAGCTACTACTTTAAGCTTTAAAGGTATAATATTTTACATGGATAGGGCTCCCAAAAAAGTAAGTGAGTTAACGAGGCAAAATCGAATTACAAAGCGTTGCCACACTTCTAAGTCAACTCAGTCGTAAAAAAGCCAACTTTACATAGCAGTCTGGATCTATGTAGGAAAACCTAGGAGTTAAAAAAAAGTTCCATTTTTACAATTTTATTTTTTTAAAATCTTAATCAAACGTTTAACTCTTAGTTTTGCGTGCAGAAAAGTATTTAAGATTTTTCAGAACTGCAAGGATTCACATAATATAAGGAATTATATTGAAAGTAGTTTGTCAGGTCAAGCTAAAGTAAATTATACGTTATAAAGAAACCTGAGTTTATAATTATAACTCCTCCATATTATAGAGCTATGGAGAAGAACCAAAATGTTTTATATTTCAAAACCTATTTAAAGTAAACTTTTCCACGTTTGTAAAGTTCAACTTTTTATCAATGCATTTGTAGCAAAATAAAGAGGTAAGAGTTAATCTTATTATATAATTGTCTTTTTATAATAACCCGATTCAAATTATTCTTGCTAAAGAATTTTTTTTAAATTTAAGATAATTTAACGTGTTAAGGTTGAGACCCAGATCTAGGAAGGCTAGCTATAAAGTAAGCTATCCACGTGAATTTAATGGTTCTGTCAATATTCCAGAAAACTATGACTTTCGATCACAATTACTCCTATTAAACATAATTTTTCAGCCTTCTTTCTTAACTACTTTTTTGAATATATGTTTTGAATAAAAAGTATTTAACAAACAAATCCGTAACTTTAAAGATTGTCAAAATATAAACCAAAACGAGTATGATTTTTAAATTGAAGAAACCGAATGCCTCTAACTCTGGTTAGTCGGGGGTGATCAAAAAACATTTCCAATTTAAAAGCGTAATATTTATTCTCATAGAAATTCGAGCAAATAGAAATTAAAACCTGATTCACATAATTATCCCGAAGAACAACGTGGATCTGTAAATATAAATTTTAGTTGAATTTGATGAAAATTGTTGCAATCCAAAAAAACAGAAATTTATAAATGAATGATATCAAAAAATCTATTTTCTTACTTCAGGCGTTTGTAGAAAGTATTTCCCAGCTTCAAGACTCCTTAACCAAATGTCTTCTTGGTAATTATTTTCCTTGAAATTTCCTTGAAATTTTTAAAGAGTTTATGTACTGTATATGTATTGTTTCTTGTACTATATGTATTGTTTCCTGTACTATATGTATTGTTTCTTGTACTATATGTATTGTTTCTTGTACTATATATGTATTGTTTCTTGTACTATATGTATTGTTTCTTGTACTATATATGTATTGTTTCTTGTACTATATATGTATTGTTTCTTGTACTATATGTATTTTTTCTTGTACTATATATGTATTGTTTCTTGTACTATATATGTATTGTTTCCTGTTGGTTATAAATCCGCAAAACACTTATATGGACGGAAATCACAATTTGAAATTATCAATTTTTGGATGTAAAAACAAGAATATCTCAACTTAGCTCGTACGAAGAATTAAAGGATACTTTCGCTAATCCGACATGCCTCTATTCAAAGAGAAATAAATCCCTTGAGATGATGTTTACCTCTGGTCTGCTTTATATATTTTCTCAAAGGGAATGTCGATGTAATTTCAAGTAACCATACTTTTACAGAATTTCATAAAGGTACCCTTTAAACTACAGGATGTCCCACGAAAAATGAGAGTTGGTAAATATATTGGAATGTCTTTTTTGCATTTTTTGCATTTTTTTCGTTCAATAAAATATATTTTACTTTGAAATCAATTTTACTATATAATATGATTACCATGAAATATTCTTATAATAACATTCTTTGGTAATAAAGTAATTATGGAAGAAGACATTTTAAATTATTCACCAACTGTCATGTTTTGTGGGACACCTTGTATGAGACACAATGATACAAATGTCGTCGTTTTTCTGTCTTCATAACTTCTCTCCAGTAACTCCAATGCTGCGTGAATCCGCAATTTACTTTTAAAAGAGGTAGACAAACTATGACTTTACATTTTGGGTTATACAAAGGTTTGAAAAGGTATTTTGTTGCTCGGTCATGTAATTTGTAAATTCAGTCAGCAGCCCCTTTAAAGTTTTTTTTTAATTCAGTCAGCAGCCCCTTTAAAGTTTTTTTTTTTAAAATTCAGTCAGCAGCCCCTTTAAAGGTTTTTTTAAAATTTAGTCAGCAGTCCCTTTAAAGGTTTCTTTTTTTAAATTCCGTCAGCAGCCCCTTTAAAGTTTTTTTTCAGAAAATTCTTTGATCCATGGTTCAAGCCGGGCAAATATAGCGAGACAAGCTCAAATTCTTCGATTCGGATAAGGAGGAGATGGTAATTGTTTTAAATATGCATTAAAGGGAGTGACCGGCAATGTATGGTCGTGGAACTTATATTGCAGTATTATTGAGAAATTTTAAAGGATTCATTTGAGACCTTTCAGACGTTTTTACGGTGCATATTTGTTCAGCAAGAGCGAAAATGCAATCTTTAAAATCATCATACACTGTCCATTCTGAAGGGATGATTTTGAGAATCGGTTTTATTTAAATAATTCAATAATGACCACGAAAAATGTAACAAAGTTTCTACAGTATACTAATTAGTTGTTTAGGAACATGTTGAGAAAATTGAAATTAACTCTTATCATCGAAAATAAGTAATCTTATTCAGTTATTGTTTTCTGTAATGTCTCATGTTCAAAACCATTTTCAGTGGATATCCTGGAATTTTTATTGAAAAGACGACATTTAAAGAATTAGAACAAATCTGCGAAGAAATTGATAATGAGGAAGAAAATCAATATAATGACAAAAAAGAAACAATTGATTTTAACATTGATTATTGACAAAGTGAGAAATATGTTCCTAAACATCTAATTGGTTTACTGTAGAAATTTTTTTACATTTTTCTTCAACAATCTTTCGCATTTTTTCGCGAAAGGTTTTGTTCGCTAGAAACCCTAGTTATGATCGTACATCCAAACAACATATTTAAAGAAGTTGCAAATACAAAACCTTTTGAGAGATTTTCTTTTTTAAGACTAGGCGAAGAAGTCTCTGGATTTCACTTCTTTATGTTTCAGGTATCCATTTGGCTGGATGGATGGAGAAAGATGGATAATGGATAAATACCTTTAAATAGTGCAATGCTGGACATGAAAAGCAGTTTTTTCTTTTTCCTTAATCGATATAATCTATCGATATAATCAATCGATATAATCTATCGATATAATCTATCGATAAATATATCGATATAATCTATTGATATAATCTATCGATATAATCTATCGATATAATCAATCGATATAATCTATCGATATAATCAACGATAGAATCCATCGATTCCATTTATAGAAAATTCGTTAGTTAACAATGTAATATCAAGCTAAAATTAAGTTTTATTTATTTCTATTATAACATTAGACATATTTCACGAAAAGAAAAAAAGATTTAAAGAGGCAACATTACTTAACAGTTTAAAAAGATTTCAAGTTAAAAATTGTCAGCTTTGGTCACTATATAAATTTATATTAACCCTGTTTATAATTTAAATAAAATATATAAATAAATATATATACTTTTATTGTTTGTCCTTTTGTTCTTGTACTATATGTATTGTTTCTTGTACTATATATGTATTGTTTCTTGTACTNGGGGGGGGGGGAGTTGATTTAAATATTCACTGATTTTAGCGGAGTCGACATGCAAAAAAGATAATTTTATGTAATTAAACTAAAAGCTACAGGATGCAGTGTAAACTTAAATATAAATGTTTTTAGCGGCCGAGCATCTACATTCTATTTCAGGACTAGGGGTGGGACCATTTGCCACATTTTTGATAAAAATGAGAAGATTCGTTCAACACGTGTCTTAAAGTTTCTAAAAAAAAGCATTGCAAAAATGTATTTTTTTCTCACTTTTTAAAATTCATTTAGCGCATCACGCTTTTATAAAAATTAATCTACAAAGTGCAAGCAAAAAATTTTTTTTTCTTGAATCTATGTAGATATATTCATATGGGTACCAACAAATCTGTCTAAAAACACTGAATTCAAACATTTTAAAATCATAACAAATCTGTTTAGAATAGAACAAGTTAAAAGCAAAAATTGGACGTTTCAGTGGAAATTTGCGAGATTCCTCAAAAAACTAGTTTTCTTAAAAATTTCAAAAAACCAAGAAATGGGCAATATTCAGTCATACTTCGAGGTGCAACTTTAAATACCCATATCGACATGCTTCATAAAATCACCTCTTTAACCCTATTCCGACTGACGTCTGGTTTACCCAAAATAAACTGGGGGGAGCTCACAGTGACCCCCCCCTTTTATTTCCTTATTGTGATACTAATCTATAACATATGATACATGTTTAGAAAGCCTTTGGGCTCCACTTTAATAATCTGAAAAAAATTGCAAATAAAAAAAAATTTAATATTTATTTCAGAATCAAGTTTTTACGCGAAAAATGTGCAAAAACAACGAGTGCGCGAACTCTGATAAATTATATATTTTTGAAAAGCCCTTGACCCAGCAAATTCAAATATGCAAAACCTTAATGTTTATTTAAGAAAGAAAAAAATTGTGCAAATTCCCATTTAAAGGTGTCTGTACAAAAATCTCCGCAAAATATCTTTGCAGAAGTTGTGTAATCTGCTTCCTTGTGTTGAAGACTTTCCAAATAGCTATATCTTGTTGAAATCCAAAGACTGGAAGTAGGTCTAAATTTGGATTTAGTCTGGTAAAGGTAAAATAAGGCATTCAGTATGCCTGACGACTCAGGCAGAAGCTATTTTTAGACTAATGTAAGGGGCATGTAATAAAATTTTAAAAAATTGAACAGCCTAAGACCAATACTATTTGAGTTATTCCCCCTCAATCGGAATAGGGTTAAGTGGTTTATGATTTTTAAAAATGCTTGCACTGACCCATTTTTTTTTTAATTAAAAAATAATATAAGAGTGTTTTTTCGTAAGTTTAGATGAACAATTTATACTGTCCAAGGGTTATAAATTATACCCCACCCCATCATTAATCTTTTTAAAGGATGGGATGGATGGGATGGATGGGATGGATGGGATGGATGGGATGGATGGGATGGATGGGATGGATGGGATGGATGGGAAGGATGGATAGATGAATGAATGGATGATTTGAAATTTTTTGTTATTCATCTGTTTTTGTTAGATTTAGGTAATAATAGAATTCAGAGGAATAAATTAACTCAAGACAAAGGCTCATTTCTTCACACCAATCCATTCCAGTTATATTTACTCATTGATTAATTCAGTGATAAATTCTTCCATCCACCCTTCCATCCAATTTTATCCATTAAATCTGTCCATACTAATTATTAATGTTTTTGCATAACTAATAGTTCCGACAATGTACATTGTACATGGAGGGATTGGTTTAATCTCACCGTGAGTAGCGAACAAGGTAAAAGGGACTGTACACTTATTTTCAATTAACCCTCAATTTTTTCCTATTTTCACAACATTACACTTTGAACATTTTCCTGAGTAACAATGAAGAAGATATTGTCGATTATTTGAAAGGTATCCTCGATTAGACAAAGTTTTAAAAGGTACATGTTGTAAATTGGTCACTTTAAATCACATCAGCGTACCTTGATATATTTCTTTAAAAATATCTTGTTTTCCCCCTCAGGGTTGTTTTCCATCTTTCCCTGAACATCTTAAACAAATGTTATCCGGAAGAATTCCAAAAATATCAATTTTTCAAATGTTGATCTTTCTCTGCGGAGTCAGCTGAATCTGACAAAAGGCAGATTATGACCCGGCAGGAAAATGTGGGAAAATTTCTATATTTTCCCACATTTTTAGATTCCAGGTTATACCAGGTATTCACCCATATAACCCGACATGGTTTCCGATACAAATAGTTTAATAAATATATGTACTATTTCTTTGTCTTTTATAAAGTAATAATCAGAAAACGCTGAAATAGAAAAACAACTTTAAGAATAAAGTTATAATTTTAAAAAGTTCAATGAGCATGATACACAGGAATTGTGCAGTGTAAACAGACCCAATTAAGTTAGTGATTTAACTAATTTAATAACTTACTAATTTATTAACTTACTAGCTTAATTACTTTCTAACTTACTAACTCACAAACTTACTAACTTACTAACTTACTAACTTACTAACTTACTAACTTACTAACTTACTAACTTACTAACTCACTAACTTACTAAATTACTATTTGCTTTGAAACAAGTTTACGGACCTAGGGTCAAACGACATAGGGTCAAACGACCCAAGGTCAAACGACCCAAGGTCAAGCGACATAGGGTCAAACAACCCAAGGTCAAACGACCCAAGGTCAAACGACCCAAGGTCAAACGACCCAAGGTCAAACGACCCAAGGTCAAACGACCCAAGGTCAAGCGACCCAAGGTCATACGACCCAAGGTCAGACGACCAAAGGTCAAACGACAAAGGGTCAAACAACATAGGGTCAAACAACCTTGGGTCAAACGACATAGGGTCAAACGTCAAACGACCGTTTGACGTTTGACCCGTGACAAAGGGTTTGAACAAAGGGTTTGAACGTGACAAAGGGTAAAACGACAAAGGGTCAAAATGGAAATAATGTTTTATGCGTTATTTCAGGGTTATGTTAAGACAATGAACATAAAACATAACAAACAAACAAATTTATTATTTCAGCGTTAGGTTAGGTTAAGACAATTTCTGGGCCGAGCGCTGCGGCTAGGACAGGCTAGGGGCCGAGCGCTGCGGCTACAAGTTCTGAAATGAACACAAAAATAGTTTAAATTAACCAAAAATAGTCTAAATAAAATTGTGCCCGTTGGTCGCAATTTTTGACCCTATGTCGTTTTACTCTTTGTCGTTTGACCCTAGGTCTTTTTACCCTATGTCGCGAGTCGTTTGACCCTATGGCATTTGAGCCTAGGTCGTTTGTCCCTGTATCGGTGAATACATTTAAGTATTGCTATAGAGACGTCTTCCTATTCCATTGTTTTCTGGTTATAATAAATAATAAAAGAATGTTAAAGACGACGGTTCCATGTCATGTAAACTGTAGACTGTTCATAAGTTTTGATAAACCTATAAAATGTCAAGACGTTTTAGATTCGACATGTTAATTAAATCTTTAAAAATCAACAAGTCTGTATTAATAAATATTGGATATGCTTATATTGTCCGGAAAGTCTTAAAATTACATTCAAGGGTGTCCTTTTTCGGCTTAGAAATAGCAAGCTGCCATATTATCTTTTTATAAATACGAAATATCAAAATAAAATTAAAAATTTAGATTCTTTCCATGAAAAAGAATTTAAAAATCCAAACTTTCAAAATACTAATAAAAAAATAATTATCTTTTTCAACTGGTAGTTTATAAGAATTTCCCAAAAGTACGAAAATAAAAACTATTTTGTATCTAGCTATATTCTATTCAGTTTTATGGATTTTCAACTCGTATCGGTATTTTCTCTCCACTTCTATTTCAAACACAAAACAAATTGATAAAAAAATTGATTTAAAGAATAGATATTAGGCTTAATATGAGAACCATTGAACTGTGCTCTGTAAAATGGAATAATTTAGAATGTTTTTTAACAGGTCCGCTACCCCCCCCCCCATCGTGAGAATTTGAACTCCACAAAATAAAGCTAAATATTCTGCATTTTAAATATATTATTGTGAAATTTTTATATCTATTTATATCTATATGCCTTGTCTGTTGGTAAGTTTATCCAGTAAGTTTTGAAACGGCCGAATCGAACGGGCAAAAAAAATTAACTGACCTCACATCATGGAAGGCTCTGCCCGGTCCAAATAATTACCTCAACAAAATTTAAATACAAAATTTTACTTCCACTACGAAACTAAATCGGAAAAATCTGCGAAAAAATGATTAACGTAATATGTATGGATAATATCATAACATGGAAGAGGAAGAACTAGGGGCACTTCTGGAATTAATATATATTCAAAATTATATTTTAATAGATTTACAAATCTACTTTTGAAATATGACAATTTCTGAAGATATTGTGAATTTTTTTTATGTGCGAAAATCTCGAAACCTCTCACATGCAAAACTGTGCAAACACATCTTTGAAAAATGCACTTCGTCCTTCGCAAACTTAAACAATAATAACATGCATCTCAATCTGATTGAAGGTCTAAACTTTTGAGTTAAATGGCGCAAATCTGCATCAATTGATCTCGATATCCACTCTGCGACAACTCTTAGATTTAAGAGATCCTTGATCCTTTCGTTTCAGTTACCCCAGCAGAATACCAACTCCAACGGGTTTGAGATAAATGCTAAATCCTGAGATTCAAAACACAAAAGTTCTGAGTAAAATATGATTCAAAACACAAAAGTTCTGAGTAAAATATGATTCAAAACACAAAAGTTCTGAATAAAATATGATTCAAAACACAAAAGTTCTGAGTAAAATATGATTCAAAACACAAAAGTTCTGAGTAAAATATGATTCAAAACACAAAAGTTCTGAGTAAAATATGATTTAAAACACAAAAGTTCTGAGTAAAATATGATTTAAAACACACATTTATTGAAACAATAAAATATGCTCATTTTTAACAGTAAAGAGAGTGAAACACAAAAAATTACATTTTTACTAGATCAAATATTTTTTTACACTCAAATTAAATAATTAAATTTTCCCTAGTGTGGATACAATAGTGCGATTATAAAAAATTGAATAAAGTAAATATGAATGGGGTTGCAGCCACTTTATAGGTGCCTTGGACACTTTAAGGGTTTTGAGTGGTGTACATATATACCCATTCACAGCTTTGGTCAAATTTTTTTGCATTTTTAAGGCCTCAAAATGTTGCCTGATTTGATATAAACAGCTTTGAATTAAACTAAAATCTAAGCTTGATATTTAAATCAAACTAGAAATACGGTGAGAATATATAAATATTTTATGTATACAAATGAATTTATGTGAAAACAACAGTATGCAGTGTAGAGTGGGGGAGGGGGTATAGGGATATAGAGCTATCAACAAAAAGTGTTCAAAATGTGTTCACTCAAAATCAAGTCTGAACCTTTTGAAAAGAACAACAAGAGAAGCTTGAAAGAAACAAGGATAAACAAAGATTAAAAATAATATTATGTTTGGCATTACGAATTCACGTTTTCGCAAGAAAGACACTCCGCCCTGGAATTAAATATGGCGGATAACTCAGCCGTAGTAGTTTACAAGGCGAATTGGAGTGTCTCACTTATTGTACAAACATCTATTTTACATATGGCACTTAAACAAAATGGTGGCACTGTAGATTTCGTGGCAATCTTACAATTTAATATAAATTGAGAAAGTGAAAATAAAACAAAAATAAGGTGCTGTTGTCAAACTGAATAATATATTTATGGCAAAATAAGAGATTCCTGTGATTTATTTACAACAATGTTAACATTTAATATTTGGGAAACTCATGCTCAATTCTAGAATGATTAAAGGGAGTGACTACTGTTTAAATATTCAGACTAAAGCTATCTCATTCTAGTCAGATTAACCGGGGGGTACGTACGTATCTCTAAACCGGGGTACATTGGATACTTTAGTACTGGTACATACATTTATGGTTGGTACATATAGTTCTAAAAAAAAGTGAAAACGACTAATTCCTGTTTTGAACAGACACATCATGATTGTCGACATAGAGAGAAAGAGAGAGGTGAATTTGGTCCCATTTTTCTTAGAAAAAGTTTGGGACCATGTCTGATGATGCAAATAATCACAGATACGTTAGATGTAAAGCTTGGTTAGCATTGATTGAACCCTGTACCTGTACACCATATACTGTATACTGTACAGTGTACAACTGCTGGTGAGAGGGGGGGGGGGCAGGGATAAGCTTCACAATTTGTCAATTGTCTACGAACTCCAATTTTCACCGGAAATGAACAACAAGTTGTATTTTGACTTTTCTCGCTTTTCATGAATATAAGCCGCGTAGAGCTGATCAGTAGCTGCCCCACTGCTGCGTAGTTACTAGACTTTCCACAATTACTTCTCGTGGATTTCCTGTTAACGGGAAACCAGAGCTTAACTCCCCTTCTTATTCATTTAGATGTCGGTATTTGTGCGCCTCCATTTGTGAGAGCCCAAGAACAGCATATTGACATTTGCGGCAATGGTAATGGGTCTGTTTACCATTATGACTGCATCCCGGTATTGTACAGTACTGCGTGGGAGTGTACTTTTCGAACCCTGCTGCCATGATACTGTCGAGTTTCTGATGTTGTCGCCTATGTGCGACCACCTTGTTGGTGTCGGTGCAGTAGTAGTCGCACTTGAGGCAGTGGAAGTGACTGCTACTTTTCTGGTTTGCGCCTGTAATAAAGTACAATGAGTTTTAATGTAAAAAGTACAAGAGGTACTATACCCCCCCCCTTCCCCCACACTTTATTTTTACTACCTGCCTACTATTAATAGCTATACAAGTGTATGAAGAACGGAGCCCTTGTCAAAACAAAGATTTTGGTGAAAATGTAGGATTATATAATCGCTATTACACCTTTTAACAAAGGGTTTATGACCGCAGTTTCCCCACAAACTCGCAATAATTTATGTGTTTTCTTTTACACTGCACTTTGTTTAGGACTCTAGTCATAACAGATAAACGGAGGGGGGGGGGGGGGGGGGGGGGGTATAAGGAGGTTTAGGAGATAATAGAAAGGAAGCTTTAGAGATAATTGACAAGTTTAGGAGATAATAGAAAAAAGAGTTAGGGGTAATAGAAAGGAGAAGTATGAGATAGTAGAAAGGAGAAGAAGTAGATAATGGAAAGTAAGATTAGGAGATACTAAAAACGGAGGGTGCAAAGATAATAGAAAGCTGGGTTAGGAGATAATAGAAAACAGAATTGAGGCAATAGAAAGGAGGATTAGGATATAACAGTAAGAAAGCTTAGGAGATAATTGAAAAGTTTAGGAGATTATAGAATGCTGAGGTAAGAGATAATAGAAAAGAAGATTAGGAGATAATAGAAAGGAGGGTTAGGAGATAATGGATATGAAGGGTAAGGAGATAATAGAAAGAAGGGTTAGGAGATAATAGAAAGAAGGTTTACGAGATAATAGAAAGAAGGGTTAGGAGATGATAGAAAGAAGGGTTAGGAGATAATAGAAAGAAGGGTTAGGAGATAATATATAGAAGGGTTAGGAGAAAATAGGAAGAAGGGTTAGGAGATAATATATAGAAGGGTTAGGAGAAAATAGGAAGAAGGGTTAGGAGATAATAGAAAGAAGGGTTAGGAGATAATAGAAAGAAGGGTTAGGAGATAATAGAAAGAAGGGTTAGGAGATAATAGAAAAAGGGTTATGAGATGCTTAAAGATGGATAAAAACCTTATAAAAAATTAATTCAAAATGGAGAAAAACAAATAATCTAAGGCCCGGACCTTGATTAAACCTACTTGAGTTGTGTAGGGTATTTAGCTCACATTCCTCCCTACCACAGGGAACCCCACGGAACCCTTGGAACTCGTCTCCACATAGGGTATCCAGGCGTTCATGACGAGCTGTATGCTGTACAAACCTAGATACAAAACACGTCAAACTAAAGTAAATCGAAATCTGACATGCATGCTTTCTGTAAGAAGATGTGGAGAAGAACAAGAAAAAAATGTTTTGAATTTCTAACAGCATAAAAAAATGTTTATTTATTTTTAAACTTGAGCGCAAAATCAAAATGTGAGGAACTATGAAGTCATTAAATTGTACTAGTAATTTTGTATAAATTTAAACTTTACATTTTGTCTAGATTTGATCAAGATTCCGTTAAAGATACAGATATAATCACGGAGATACAGATACATATGCAGATACATACAGATACAGATACAGATACAAATATAAAGGTACATATATAGATACAGATACAGATACAGATACAGATATAAAGGTACATATATAGATACAGATACAGTTACAGATATAAAGGTACATATATAGATACAGATACAGATGCAGATACAGATATAAAGGTATATTTATAGATTCAGATACAGATACAGATTAGGACACAGATATAAAGGTACATATATATGAATTTACCTTGTCTTGTCGCAGAATCTATAATTGCAATCCTTCCGCATACAATGGAAATGTGTTTGATGCTCTCGGTAGTTGCAATTTGTAAACTGACAATCCTCATTGAACCTAGGCAGGTTGCAATTAGTATATTTTACATTTTAGGCAAGTAGAAACTATTACAGTTCTGCACCTAGACATGTTGCAAATAATACATTATTTATTTTAGGCAAGAAGAAACTATTACAGTTCTGAACCTAAACATGTTGCAATTATTACATTATTTATTTTTGGCAAGAAGAAACTGATGCTTTTTGGGATCTAGGCACGTTACAATTAGTATATTATACATTTTTGGCAAGTACAAACTGCTGTAGTTCTGAACCTGTAGACCGTTTGCAATTAATATATTATATATTCATTTTTAGCAAGTAGAAACGGTTGCAGTTCTGAACCTAGGCATGTTGCAATTAGTATATTTTTCAAGTAGTGGCAAGTAAAGTTCCGACTGTAGCTTAGATTTTTATTCTAGTGTTTATTTTTTAATCGCAAATTGACAAAGATATCCCATAACCCCCCCCCACCTTGCTTTAGCCTCCTTTCTTCTACTTCCCCCTTGAACCCCTGTATACCCTCTAAACCCTCTAAATAAGTGTGAGATTATTTTGAATAAAAAGTAAAAATTAGGCTTCTTTCTTTTCCCTTTCATAGGGTGTCAGGGTACCCCTTTTTTACAGGGATATATTACTTCCTAAACATTGATTAAAATTTTTTTTAAGTGAAATTAAAAACGCAAACAAGTTTCGAAATATCAATATCTTTTTAAAGTATATTCAACCATGTTTCTTTGTGCTTTATATTCGTATATATATGTATATTTATATATTGGGATATAGGACACACTTTGAAAACAAGTTTATTAAAAGATTAAATTCGCTCAACTTCCCACGTCAACTTTATTAGTAAAAATAAATTGAAAATTATTAATTTTCAGAAAGTAAAACAAGGATAACTCAATAATTTGAGCTCCGACAAAAATTTAAAGGTTACCGTGAATCAGACATGACACTCAATATAATTGGCGGTTACTTAAAATTACATGTACACTGTACAGTTCCTTTAAGAAGTTACACGTTGTCCATTTTAAAAGGCTTCGCGCAATCTTTTATTTTTGCTATTCCCATTAATCCGTCTGTTTTTAGGTTGAAACTGCGCCGGTCTTTAAAAGCTCATGCACTTTTTCTTTCTTTATGAAGATCCTATTGAAGCCTTGACTCAGATATACAGATATGTCAGCCCACTAAAAGGGTTCTATACAGGTCTCTATTCTAACCTTTTTAAGTGATCGGGTTCCTCAAAAAGGGCGTTTCCAAGGCTCAAAAAGTGAGTAGTGGTTGAATAGATTTGGCTTGAATAAGGAAGATAGAATGAATAATAATATGATAAAAGACTAAGAGATAAAAAATGCAGTAAAACAGGCAAAAAAAGCATAAACATTGCAATTTACAGGGTTACCATCCAAGGAATAAGATTTTTATTAATATATTTACAGCGTTTGAAATTAACATAACTTATTAAACAAGTTTAAGACGATTCCATGATTAACTTCTGGCTTTAAAAATAGGAAACTCGTAAGAGAAATCTTACATAATTCAATGAATTCTTTTTTGAATATCCTACCGCCCACCCTCCCTCGAAAATAATGTAGAAACGCCCTAATCTGCAAAAACTGTCGATTTTTCAAGTATGTAGCTCTAGTATAGCACTCAATTTGCATTTAGATGATTTATGCAGAATAAATACTTGTTTAGGCGTCCCACCATGTAATAATATTATATTATTGTTAAATTCTCAAATCAGAAATACATAAATACAAAATTAATCTTAAAAAAATTAGTGGAAACCATAGATAAATATAAAACCTTTAAAGAAATCTTTACCTATCCATCTATCCTATCTATCTATCTATCTTTCTATCTATCTATCTATATCTAGGCTAAAATGGGTTTACTTCTCTGTATGAGAAATTTTAATCAACTTTTTTCTTGTATCTGCACAGTGCTTGAAACATACAGGTCTTGGGCTGCCTAGCAGGGGGCTTTATAGATTAAGGAGGGGATTGAGGGGGGGGGAGTTACAGATATAAAGGTACATATATATGAATTTACCTTGTCTTGTCGCAGAATCTATAATTGCAATCCTTCCGCATACAATGGAAATGTGTTTGATGCAAGTTATGCAACTAGTTGCTAAGATATTTTTTCAAATTATTTGAATAGAAATGCACTTGGTTTTTTAAATTCAGTTTGGTTAGTGTTCAAATAGTTCATGTTTATACAGTGTACAGGGCTATCCAACAAGGGTAAGATATCATTTTTTAATATTCATTGCTCTCTGTATGCTGCATTTCTCCACAAAATAATATTTATTTACTTTTAGCAGAATATATTAAATCTAAATATCATTGAAATATCTATTGTCCACAAAATGAAAATTGTAAATTAAAATGTTATCAAATTCTTTTTTGATGTGTCTGGGCAGTTAATCCTTGTAAGTGATATTGCAATTAATTTCAAGTTGTTCAAATCAAATTTGGACCAATCTAACCCCTCTCGTGTGCAAATTGAGTTCATATTGCTCATGCGAATATCACAAGAAGTGCTATATGCGCGCAAGTAATAAGAATCTGTAAAGTTTGTGCACGCAACCCAACAAGTTGACCTGAGAATTATGAAAGGCGCGTGCACGGCGAAATGAAAAACAGGATTGAAAATAAGACTTGTGGATTTAAAAAGTCCTATAAACAACTGACAGGGTCGGGAACCAATCCTTATCTCTTTCCTCCATTTCCAGTTTAAGCCCACTGCCACTCAACCCCAGTCCGTGCCAGAAGATAAAAAAGTGATTATTACACTGTGAAAAATGTGATTACTTTCATTAAATGATAATATTAATTTGACGAGAAATGTGGAATATCATGCAATGTTAAAATATTTTCAAATCTTATTTTACAGGAGTTAGATTCAGTAAAATTAGTTTGTTTTATACATTTTTTTGTACTTTAAAAGCGCAAAGTCGTGGATTATTAGTTGAATTTTTATTTAAAAAATCTGTCTAACAATGGTTTTAAAATTATGCTTAGGCAAAGAATAAAGGATTAACTGCTCTAGTACTTCTTTTGCCTCTAAACACTTAGAAGTTTTAGGTTTCAGAGAAACAAAAACAAGCAGGGTAGACCAAAAACTTATTACCCCCCCACCCATACCCCCATTACATTAAACGTTTAAAGCAATATTTTGTTGTTTTGTTGAATCATGGTAAAAACATAGAAACAGTTTCTTAATTTTTACAAATCCTTAATCAAAAGAATGTTATAAAATTTACGATAAAAACAATGAATTATTTATCCAAAACCTGATCAAGGGCTAAACCAAAACTATGTTTCAAAAGGAAAAAATCCAATTAAATCTGCCAAACAGCTGGAATGCAAAAAAGAGAATTAGGAGATTGCAGATTTTCAAGATGGTGGATTAAAAATGGCGGATTTGAGATTTGAAAAGGATTTGTTGCAACGAGAACAATTGGGTTTAGAAGTTGGGTTAATGGTATGCGACAAGAGCAGGCTATGTGAGCTACTTTGATAGATACACAAACAGTTCAAAAATTAAACACAAAAGCAGTAAGTTATTCATAACAAAAAGAGGGCTTAGAAAAAGAAAAAAGATAAAAGTGAATAATTAAAAAGGTAATAAATTCTCGGATTAAATGCATTCTCGACGAAATTACAACGAAAGACATAAATTAGAATTCGTATAGGGCTCTAAGCGAAAGTTAAATTTACCAGAAGACTTGATATTTTTAATTAAATGTACATTGTACAATACACAAGTATGTTTGAGTAAATTAATACACGTACACCCGTGGGGAAATTATGCGCGTAGTTAATGAGCAATGAGCACTGATGACGTGCGCAAAATGTGAAACTTGTAAACGTTACAGGAATATAAAAATATTTTATGGGGATTTTTTAAAACGTAGTTTAAGAATTTCTAGCCATATATTATGTAATAGTAAAGTAAATATATCACGTATACTAATTAAACCAATTATTACTCGTTAAATCCATATTGATTCTGCTGTACTTCACAGTGTACAGGAGCATTGAGCAACCAGAGCAATTTGTACAGAATACATACAGCTAGAAAGGAAAAACACTGTATGCATCACTCTTGCTGTAAAGCAAGATTAATGTGATAAATTCTTACCTATATCTCATGTATCCTTCAGGGACTGGTTCATCTTTGAGCATGCGCATACTAGTCTGTAACCTCATTTTCTTCTGATCCATCGACATAAGGTCCTCTTCCAGGTCCAGGGTGTTCGACCTCTTCTGAGTCCAGGGTGACCTCGGGAACAGGTTCATCCTCGGGTCCTGAGGGAACCTCTGGAACGGGTTGGGGAGGAGCATGCCTCCGTGGGGGAAGAAAGGGTTCATGCCAGGGGGCAACATACCCGGGGAGGGGAAAGGGGGCCTGCTCCCTAGTCCGAAGGGATTGGCAAAATTTAGGTGGTTGGAGGTGGAGTTCGGGGTGGAGGACATACTGGGAGAGGAGGAGGAGAGAGAGAGAGGGGAGGGACTGGTCGCTTGGTTAGGGGAGGGGTGGGCGGGGGAAAGGATCTGAGGAGAGGGGGAATCCTGCCTAGGGGAACTAGGTTCTATGGATCCCCCTGCATCCCGCTGGTTGACATCAAAGTGTCTGTTTGTTGTATGTTTTGTCTGTTCTGCCTCTTGTCTGTCTAACAGGGCCTGTCGTTCCGCAAACCCCTGGACACAAAATTAAACCTGTTATTTATCTTTTTCTTCATCTCTCATCGTGGAGATATGAGTTCCAATATTTGCATGAAATCACAACGGGGAAACAAGTCATTTTTTGCAAACATTAATATATGTCATGGCAGAACATGAATAAATTCAAAATGAAAAATGCGCGACAATGTTGATGAGCCTGGATGGAAATAAGGGTGTTGGCGGATTACAAGGCAAATTGTTAACCAGTTTATGATTCAACATCATATCTTAGAAAAATATATAGATAGCCGAAACAAATTCAAACATAAGGACACATTTTTACTGTCAAACTTTAATTTTTAACATTTTTTAGTTTTTAACTTTTAAAAAGAGGTGTGTGTTAAAGAGATTGTAGACGAAATGTCAAGTGACCCTCCATTTATAAAGTTGCATGTCAGATTCACAATGGTACCCTTTCAAATTTTATAAGATCAAGAATGAGCTATTCATCTGTTCAACTTTGAAAATTGATAATTGTCATTTATGGTTTGTCTATCAAATTTCTGATTTCTGCTTCTGAAAAAAAAGGGATTTGTGAGAATTACACACTTGCAATATATTTTACTCTTTTCACCAGGGAAAGGTTGTTGTTGCGTTTTTGGTATGTTTCTCTTTACAAGGAGACCCACTTGAAATTACGGCGACAGCCCCTTTAGTTTATCTAAAACTCACCTATTGGTGACTGTTCTGTACCAGGGGGCGTTCCTGCCCGCCTCATGACGGGGCCTTGGGGCATACTCGTCGGAAAGGCGGTCAGTGGGAAATATGTACCCCTCGCCTTTATCAGTCCTTGATTTTTTGGCGGGGAGGAATCGTCGGCCACTGAATCATCTTCCGTCTGGATGTTGTTATTCTGCCGAATTTTATCCGGATCGTCAGCGGTCGGTGGTGACACTGGCCGGGAATCTTCGGCGATGGAATTTTGACCTAAAATCGAAATTCTCTGTGAATATTTTTTGTTTTTCCTCCTTTACTCAGCGTGAAAATTAAATTGATCTAAACTCTAGAGTTTAGAGGCTTGAAATAGAATCCATGTTGAATAATGATAATAATATTATAATCATAAAATCAATAAGATTTAAAGAAGCATGAAGCTTTAAAAACAACGTAAAAAGTGAAAAATATAAAAGAACTAGAAAATGTCTATTCTAATTTATCTATATATAATACATGTATGTATACTCTGAAATCTTTTACTTTGTCTATACCCTTAGTATTTAATACAAGGTTTATTATGGTCTAAAAAGTTTATCCAGTACTATATATTATACCCTGAGAAGGTTGGATAGGTTTACCCTACCCGGAGAAAGTATAAATACCAGGTTGGATACGCTGGATAAACGACAAGAGTCAAATGTCATGAAAACTGTAATAACCAACAGTGTTTACTACTCAAACCTTAACCAAGAAAATTATATAGAAAAGCTGAACTATCTTCAGAAACTCAGGTTGTCTATTTAAACATGAACATTACAACAATTGGAAAATAAATAAATTACTGCAATATTGACTCATGTTTATACTTCCCAAATTCGATTGTCATTTAATTGCGTGTATGCACTTTTAAACAATGTACAGTGTACAGTGTACACCCTGCTTTGTATAAATATGTACATGATATATATGCTTCTCTGTTACATGATATATGTCCAACTATGTTCTCTTTAACAGTGTACACGGTACAGTAATCAACATGTACATTGGACATATAGGATGTTCAGATATGTACTTTGAACACTTTTTATAACTACAATCTCCAATACACAGTACTTCAAAAAAAAGTACAGTCCGAAACTTATAAAAAGAAGTTCAAAAAGTACCTGGTTCACTTTTCATTGTTAACTGATGCTGGGCTGAAAACTGTGGGATATGGGGGCGGTTGCCCCCGTAGTGGTAAGGGGGCACAAGACCCCCAAAATCTGGCATTGAGGAAGGAACCCCTGGTTTGGGTAGCTTGAAACTTGTGAATACAGCTTGAGGACCATTGGGTGAAGAAGGATTGCCACCAAACTAAAATAATAATTTTTAAAAATTATTCTGCATTTTTAATTTAATTAGTACATATTTTTTATAATAACTAACTAACTCTACATATACACAATGAATAAGATATTCAACTAATACAATGTGCGAACTTGTTATCAAATGTTAATATTTAAAACCTCCAAAATGTGGTTCGAAGTTCCTTTTAAAGCACCCTAGCTACCTTTGCCCCCGTTTACTTGCCAGTGTTGTAATATAGACGTTTTACAGCTCTAGCGTGAGAAAGGACTGAAAAGACTAGAGAACCTGGATTTTGGGTCTAATTATGTATTATGAATATAAATTATTTAGAAGGGTAGGGAAGAGAAGGGGGGAAAGCGAGAAGAAAGGGAGGGGGAGAGTCCAGGAGGAAATTATTAAAAGGGTTTATTTTTGCAGAAGCAAATTCCATTGCAGATTTTCAGGGTTAACCAAGAAAAAAAAAATAGGAAGGTTTTTTAAAAAATGACTTTTCTAAACAAGGATGTATCTAGTATATTGTTTACTTTAATTAAATTATATATTGTTCCTAAGTTAGATAAGGATCTATAAATATGTTGATATAAAACAAAACTATTGTTAGAACATCGAGCAAGTGTTTAAGTAACATTTTTATCATAAATAATCAGTGTTTTTATTACAACAATTGAACACTTTTTTACTGCTGTTCTTTAAATTAATTTTTACCCTAATGATCAACATGCAAATTTATTGTATATTTGTTATAAAAGCTGTTTGTTAAAATGCTTAATGAATTAAACTTACATTTCTGTCGAAAACCTGAACCGTACATGAAAAAAAAATATTGTTAGGACATGTACATATGTAAGTTGTAATTAATGTACAGCTTATTGTAAAACTATAACAGCAGTAAAAAGATAATTTGAATCGTGTGCAAAAATTTTGCAGTTTTTCTTTTTAGCCTTGAAATATTATTTGTTCTAAATTGAAAAAGGAAATGCCCAATCCTATACTCTACAAGTATATAGAAAACTGTAGAAAAATGAATGCAAAAATTGATGAATTTATTGTCAAACGAAAGATCATATTTACTTTGAAAGCTTTGAGTAAGATTTTATTGTCAATATTATAAATTTGTATTACTTTATCCAATTTAAAAAAAAACTTTATATTAAGAGTTTGGCAGAATTTAAAAAGAAATTCGTACATTTTTATTTCTTTCTATCTTTCATGGTCGAGTGTTTAACGTTAGGCTGAATAGAAAATAAAATTATTGAGGAATCAGCAAAAGCAGTAAATCTATCGTAATATGGACATAAAACCTATTTATCCAAACTGGAAAACACGTTAAACCTAATTATGTTTTCAAAACATTACAAATGGTGGCAATTTAGCCGAGCTGTTTATCATCAACCGAAACGAACAATAAAAACGATATTTGTTGATAACAACATCTTGCCCATTGAGACACAATGCATGGCACCGTAAAGTTGTTATTGTTTACATTATTAAGTGTACTGCAGGGTACACAGTTAACACCTACCTCAATAATTCGATTCTTTGGGGGTCTGCCCCGTTTTCTTTTAAACATGGCATCTATACTAGACGCTGTCGTCATAGTGACAGATTCGCCGCGACCAAAACTGTATTCGCCGCGACTAACAGCGTCCAAGCGACCCTAAAATATTTGAATTTCGACAGCCAGTCGGGGTTTGGTGTTAATATTTTAGTAGTAGTCGTCATCTTGCAGGGTTAATTGAGGTTAATCTTTAAAAAGTTACTGAATGACAAACTATTCATTAAATGCATTCACACTTTTCATCTTTGTCGGACATTCTTTTAATCGTAAAATACACAATTTCGTTTTTTGTAACCAAAACCCTCCATTTTCTTTAATAAAAAATTCCGCCATTTTGTTTTTTTAATCGGAAAAATCCGCCATTTTTTTTAAAACCGAAAAATCCGCAATTTCGTTTTTTTTAAACCGAAAAATCCGCCATTCTGTTTGCTAACCAAAAAGTTGTCATTCTGTTATTCCCACACCATAACAGCCCTGTGGCTGTTTCAACTCAAATGTTTTAGGTTCTCATGCGTATAGGAGTTTAAATACAAGGAAACGCTTGTTTAATTGCCAAAGATATGTTTAAGACTTACTTAAATTGATTTTTGGCAGACATATTATTGATATTACTTTAACACTGCCTTTTGTTATATACACTACCTTTCGTTGAAATATATTGGCATACAAAAACTAGTATTGTGTTATTGGATTAAAATATGGTTAACACCTTTTAATCAGTTTTACTAAAAAGGTACTAAAACCTCAATATAATAAAAATACATGCTTTTGTTAAAATACTTTAATTTCGAGAGACATTAGAAACCTTTTCCAAATGTAAATCTCAGCATAAAATCAGAAATTTTACAAAATAAAAAAATGCCAATCATTGAGATTTAAAAAAAAAACATGAAAAAATATCTAATCTAAGTTGGAAACTTATAAATGAATGGAATGGCCTAAACTTATGTATGAATGGAATGGCCTAAACTTATAAATGAATGGAATGGCCTAAACTTATAAATGAATGGAATGGCCTAAACTTATGAATGAATGGAATGGCTTCAACTCATAAATGAATAGAATGGCCTAAACTTTTAAATGAATGGAATGGCTTAATCTTATAAATGAATGGAATGACCTAAATATATAAATGAATGGAATAACCTAAACTTATAAATGAATGGAATGGCCTAAATATATAAATGAATGGAATAACCTAAACAAATAAATGAATGGAATGGCCTACACTCACCAAAACGAATAGAAAGATTAACCATCCCTCAATTAGTCAAAACTTCATGGATTTGACCAAAGAGAGACTGGCTTATCGAAGAAAATAATCATGCATTTGGATTAAACTTGTTTTAACATAACAACTGTACACTGTACAAAAAAGCTGCTGTACATAAAACATGAAAAAGCATTTTATGCATGCAATAAAACTTAAAAGGCACATACCTGGTTAGGTTGCAGTAGACTTGATTGTGCTTGCCATTTTCTACTGTACTCATGTACCTGTAGCAATTAATTACATTTACTATTGTTCACATACACCTGTACAGTTATTATTATGTACTGTTGTTTTCGAGTACAGGAAATCATAACTGTGTAATTTTTTATTTTGATAGAAAAAGATTTAAGATAATAGATAAATACCTTATAGTGGTCTAATCTTCTGAAGGGCTGATCAGTGCAAAGAATAAGTTCATCACAACCATCCTAAAATTTAATAATTGAAAGATCTGAGCTGAAAACTTATGAAGGAACTGATTTAAATCGATTCAAACAGGTTAAATTCATGATTATAATAAACTAATAAGAGATCCATTTTCGTCGATTTATATCTCTTTCTGCAATTCAAAAGTTCCCAATTTTGGAGCCTTGTATTTGAAATATTAGATATATTGGGGTTAAGACTAACGCAAAAAAAGACAGACGTTGCAAATATTGATTTATGGGGTGTGTGCGAAAACCGTTTTCTTCGCTAAAATTGTATCTAAAGGTCAACGGGTATTTAAGCCTTTACCCTTGGCATGCTTTATCGAGGAACTCTGTCATATTCTGATTTATTACTGATATCATAACCTACCTATTTATATATTTTATATATAAATTTATAAATGTTTGTATTAGAACTAAGACAATTAAGTCGATTGACTGAAAATGGCTGGATTGCCTAAGGCTGATGTGTAGGGTATATAATATATAACTCACACGTTAACCAGTAAACTATTCGCGCCCCAGCATCCCTACCATATACTCCAATAATGAGCGGGTTGGGATAAATTACACGGCTTCAAGCTTTTTCAGGCTTTTAGCAATTTGTTTTCCTAATGGGTAATTAAAGTCGTAAGATTAAATAAAGCCGTTGATTTAAAGAACAAACTGCATTTTGAGGTTTGTTGGCAAAACTAACAATATATTTGATTTAATTGATTGGAAAAAGGGTCGGGGGGAGGTGGCTTTATGGGGACAGAATTTTTGTTTTCTTATTTTAAAAATTCGCGAAATTTCAATAAATCGTGATGGCTTGAAGTAGAATCAAGTATGATCACAAATCACAGAAGTATCGTCATATAAATGGCTTTTTTATTACATGAGATTCAAGATTCAAGATTTAGGACTAAAAACTCAAGATTCAAGGACAGTAAAAAAGGATTTAAAATCCAAGGAAGGTATGGAAAAGGATTCAAGATTTAAGAAAAGTCTGAAAAGGATTAAAAAATCAAAGAAAGTGTAAAAAGGATTCAAGATTCAAGGAAAGTATAAAAAGGGTTTACCATTCTGCAATGATAATGAACCTCCTTGGAAGTAAATGTACATGAGGGGGGACAAGCCCCCTCACTTCCTGGCTCCTCGGGGTCAACCTGTACACGAATTAATATATGGTTTTATTTATATGAATGAATGAATAAATGAAAGAATTAATGCATGAAGGAATAAATGAATAAAAAAGAATAAATGAATGAATGAATAAACTATATATATATCGTACCTTGTAAAAGCATGAATCAGATATGGATTCCTGAAGAAAATGACTCCGCCCATGTTCTCTCACCCCCTCTTCAGTTCTAAATATTTATCATTTATAAAGGGACTTTTTACTAAATTCACAAAGGTACCCCTTAAACAATTATTAGAGAAACGATAGCTAATAAAATTAATTAATTGAAATGTGAAATAATTCGGCCCTGACCAATTGGCCAAAAATATTTGTTTTCACTTTTATTAAGTTTTAGAAAATACCTAAACACTGTTTCACAGCCTTCATCTTTGCAGTGAAAATGCTCTGTATCCTCAACCTCACATTCCTNTTGAGGTCTATGCGGAAACCTGACAATTATTTGTCCGGCTAAAGGATCCATTATCAATGGAACAATTACTTTTATACCTTTCATTATTATCATTCAGATTCTAGCATTATTAAAACAACTCTTACCAACAGTACGTGTGCGTCCAAATAATTTACCAACAGTACGTGTGTGTCCAAATAACTTACCAACAGTACGTGTGCGTCCAAATAATTTACCAACAGTACGTGTGCGTCCAAATAATTTACCAACAGTACGTGTGCGTCCTAATTAATAATAATAATAATAATAATAATAATAATAAAAACAAAACTCAGAAATGTAATAAAAATAATTGTAAAAATAAAAGCATTAATAATTAGTAATATTTTATCTGAAACTCTTATATCAATCATCCAAAAATGATTATCGATATTTCCCTAATATCTTATCTAAATATTGGTATGGCCAAACTGTGCAAAAAGAATGAATAATGAAATATTTTAATCAGGCTTTGTCTGGAATTCTTTTAGTTTGATAAGTCAGGAATTAAAGAAACTCTGTAGAGAACCAGTTAGTGCCGAAATGTCGCGGATTAACTAATTAAAATGGCGGAGTAAACTTCTTATTTAATCCTATCTGATCGAGACTGTGCAAAACAAACAGTTAATTATAGAGAACAGGACAGGGAGACCCATAACACTGTGGAATAGGAAGACGACGGTTTGAATCAAGTTATGACGTTTAATGGACCAATAAACATGAAACAAAGCAGCAATGCAATAGACACAAACCCTTTCTTTAAAAAGTTGCTTTTCAAGCCACCTGTAAAACTATTTTTAACAACATCAAATATACTTAAGATTAATAAAAGGTCGTCTTACTAATCCACGGATTCCAATGTAGCATTGTTTTATAAAAATTCCATTACAACAGGAATTTTTGTGTTGAAAAATTTATATATTTATATTTATATGCTTATATATTTACTATATTTTTACTTTTTAAATTACAATGTAAAATTTCGCTAAAAGGGGGAGGGGCGTTTGTCAGGAATTTAAAATGTTTTTTTTAAATTTCCTTTTTTTAGATGGTTGGGGTGGGGGGGGGGTGGGTTTACCTGGAATCCACAACCTTCCTCAGCCTCAAACCTTAGGAGATAATTCTGCCAAATATCTTCAGGAACGGTCTAAATATATCAAAATTAAAAAAATATTCCAAAATAGCAAAATTCAAAAATATAAAAAAATATCCTGAAAACATTAAATTAAAAAAGCATTTTTAGTCAAAATATGTTAAAAATTGTTACCTGTGGTAATTGTGCTAGAACTGCTGGCTCCTTTTTAAAAGTGATTTGCAAGACTGGTCGGGGTGAGGGAAAGGGGCGGTGTGGAACAACCTAAAAATTATTCATTAAACTTTAAACAAAACCTTCAAATAATTTATGAATGGTTTACACACTGCTCTGCTCTGAAAATGAATATCTTAAAGGGACTGTATATGGACTGTATACGTAGTTTTAAGTGGCTTTAAACCACTAATTGACAACAATGAAAACTATATCATCATTTTTATTTCTCAAAAAGTGTTAAATTCTCATTTTTATTTCATTGTCTCTGCAGACGAAAAAAACATCGAGCAAAATATGGATATAATGTCTTCCTTGAGTTTAAAAGGGTATCGTTGTGATTCGGACAGGTACCTTAGCGAATAGAGAGTTATTTTAGATTAATTTTACACTCCATTTTAAGGAAACAAACATGAGGCTGATGGAGGGGGGGAGATGTCAAATTGAAAACTGACCTGAGGCCAATGATCCTGCTGATGGAGGTCTATCTGACCCGTTCTCCAGGCTGACCTCCAGGCTAGCAGATCCTAGAGACTGACTCATCTTGTATTTCCTGTATGCTAGCTCACTGTCCTTCCTCTCGTGCTTCCTCTTGTGAGAGAAGAGTTGACCGCTAGAGTGCAGAACATACTCACATTGTGGCCTTAATTAAACAATATATAAACCTGAGATACTAATGTGATGTTTAAAAAAAATCCTAAAATGGGTGTTTAACTGTGTCTCCTCAATGTGCCACAAATCCCTGCTTGCCAAATTACGCAATAATTTACCAACAGTACGTGTGCGTCCAAATAACTTACCAACAGTACGTGTGCGTCCAAATAATTTACCAACAGTACGTGTGCGTCCAAATAATTTACCAACAGTACGTGTGCGTCCAAATAATTTACCAACAGTACGTGTGCGTCCAAATAATTTACCAACAGTACGTGTGCGTCCAAATAATTTACCAACAGTAAGTGTGCGTCCAAATAAGTGCGTCCTTTTATTGCAATAGAAAATAGTCCTTTATTTTAAGTTTACAATTTTCCGGAAAAATATTTCAAAATCATACCGGATGCAGTGAATGTGGTTGTGTGTCCGGGAAAATTTACAAGTATTGAATCCACAGGGTTCATGCTTCATAAACTTCTTGAACCCGTCCTTGTTCAGCTGTTCGTCCTTCATGTGGTAGTTCTTGTGCTTCTCTGAAATAATGAATACAAATTTAGCAAGTATATTTGGAATTTCAGAAACTCAAAAACAATTTTAGTTTTTTATTGCTGTTGATTTTTTTTGCAGACATTGATATATTTTTAAAAGTTACATTAATAAGAAATTTTAAGGTAACATTTTTGGATTCTGCAAGAGGGCCATGGTAGATCCTACAAAACAGAAAATAAAAATAAAATATATTTTTTACCCATGTCTGCCTTGTTCTTGAAAGTAAACTGGCAGGACGTCCTGTTGCAGTGGAAATGTGTTGTCCTCTGTCCTCTATATAAACAGTAGGACGTGTGACAGTCCTCTGCTCCTCGAAACCGAAGGAAACCTTCCCTCTGAATTGCATTGTCTTTCCTAAAATATCAAATCTTAAATTTTTAATTTTTTTTAAAGATATATGTGTGTCTGACTTATGTTTAGTTATATTCTTAGAGTAGAAAAAAAATTTTAATTTTTTGTTTTTGTATTTTTTAAAACCTGAATAATGTCTGAATAATGTATTTATATAATTAAAAGAATTAAATTTTGAATTTTCTACAAAATTTTGACTCACAAAAAGTTTTTTCGTATATTTTTTAAAAAGTTTTTAAAGATTTTTAAGACAAAAAAAAAAAAATTTTTTTTTGTATTTGTTTAAGATCTAGATATGTGTGTCTAACTGATGTTTATTTGAATATTCAGAGCAATAAAATGTGTCATTTGATTTTGTTATTAAACCTGATGATAAAATAAACCCTGATCATTTGAAGATAAGACTTGAATTAGAATCTCGAAGGAAAACAAAGAAATCTGATCTGAAGATAATTAAATGTATAATGGCAAAAAGGCTGCTTGAGGTCTATGCGGAAACCTGACAATTATTTGTCCGGCTAAAGGATCCATTATCAATGGAACAATTACTTTTATACCTTTCATTATTATCATTCAGATTTTAGCCTAGCATTATTGAAACAACTTTAGCAACAGAAAATTAACAATTAATTTAATTATGCACAAGGATTATAAGGTTGTGCCGGGTTAAAATATAAGGCACATGTATAATACAGCACAATACAAGACTGTTTGGCTTGTACGGTATAGTAAGTGATGATTGGGTAGTGCCAGGTCAAATATCAGGTTGTACACTAGCATATCATGCCAAGTTGGGTCGAAACCAGTACATAAACAAATTAAATATTTTCAATTTGATATCTTGTACTTGCAACAAAAAATGTCTTGAGATCTGTTTGTCTGTTGGTGTTGTGTCTGTTTGTTTATTTACCTATGATAATTAAAGTGCATCTGTACATCTGATGTTGATATGTAAACCTTGTCACAACCTTCCGCCTAGAAATATCATTTCAGGATATAAACTTGTTATTATTATTATTAATGAGAAAACATAATTGGAGAAAAGTACATAAAAGTGAAAAATGTTAATATAATCTACCTGTATGCAATGGTAATGAGTCTGCTTTTTGTTATGTCCACAATCTGGATAAGATAGACAAAATAACCAAATAATTTAAAACTTTTCAAAAAAAATTTCTAAACATTTCTTAAATTTAATTATGTTTGAGAGTGAAGCTTGTTTGTTTATCTGCCTGTAAACTGGTTACTACAATCATCCAGGGGAGTGACACGTCTGAACCCATACTTAAGTGCCTCATCCATCTTCTGGTGCCACTTCGAGTGCCGAATCATTTCCTCTTTTTTCGCAAAGTCCTTACCTTTGCACAATGGCACTGCACAATGGAAATGCTCCCTAAAAGTCAAAAATTAAAAAGAAGAAAGCAATGTGTCCCAAAAATTAAAAAGAAGGAAGCGATGTGTCTCAAAAATTAAAAAGAAGGAAGCGATATGTCTCAAAAATTAAAAAGAAGGAAGCGATGTGTCCCGAAAATTGAAAAGAAGATGGCGATGTGTCCCAAAAATTAAAAAGAAGGAAGCGGAGTGTCCCAAAATTCATAGACTTAAGAATTAAAAGTAAAGGCATAATATTTTATAATTTATTTATTTATAATTATAATTTATTTTATAAATAATATTTTGATTGGCTGACCTGTAATTTAGTTCTTTACATGGCATGAAACCACACTCTAAGCTGGATCCAAACCTCTTAAAGTACCTGGACACCAGATCAATAATTAATCATGAAGATTTTTGATTGATTGATTAAATAGTTGATTATTTTGGAAATCGATCAATCAATGCAATGGTTGACTGATGAATTGATTGATTCTAAAATTAAT